>NC_064921.1:474426387-474734536 GCF_023897955.1 Schistocerca gregaria
TGCTGGAGTTCAGTATAGTGGAGCTATTTCTAATCAAGCGTGCCTATGGGGTATCGTCTCAGTTGTCCGACTGGATTCGTGATTTCCTGTCAGGAAGGTCGCACTTCATAGTAACAGACGGCAAATCATCGGGTAAAACTGAATATCAGGTGTTCCCCAGGGAAGCGTCCTGGGACCTCTGCTGTTCTTGATCTATATAAATTACCTGGGTGACAATCTGAGCAGTTCTCTTAGGTTGTTCGCAGATGATGCTGTAATTTACCGTCTAGTAAGGTCATCCGAAGACCAGTATCAGTTGCAAAGCGATTTAGAAATGATTGCTGTATGGTGTGGCAGGTGGCAGTTGACGCTAAATAATGAAAAGTGCGAGGGGATCCACATGAGTTCTAAAAGGAATCCGTTGCAATTCGATTGCTCAATAAATAGTACATTTCTCAAGGCTGTCAATTCAACTAAGTACTTGGGTGTAAAAATTACGAACAGCTTCAGTGGGAAAGACCTCATAGATAATATTGTGGGGAAGGCGAGCCAAAGGTTGCGTTTCATTGACAGGACACTTAGAAGATGCAAAAAGTCCACTAAAGAGACAGCTTACACTACACTCGTTTGCCCTCTGTTAGAATATTGCTGTGCGGTGTGGGATCCTTACCAGGTGGGATTGACGGAGGACATCGAAAGGGTGCAGAAAAGGTCAGCTCATTTTGTATTATCATGTAATAGGGGGGAGAGTGTGGTAGGTATGATACGTGAGTTGGGATGGAAGTCATTAAAGCAAAGACGTTTTTCGTCGCGTCGAGGTCTATTTATGAAATTTCAGTCACCAACTTTCTCTTCCAAATGCGAAAATATTTTGTTGAGCCCAACCTACATAGGTAGGAATGATCATCAAAATAAAATAAGAGAAACCAGAGCTCGAACAGAAAGGTTTAGGTGTTCGTTTTTCCCGCGCACTGTTTGGGAGTGGAATGGTAGGGAGATGGTATGATTGTGCTTCGATGAACCCTCTGCCAAGCACTTAAATGTGAATTGCTGAATAATCATGTAGATGTAGATGTAGATATGGATGTTTAGGTCAAGTACATACATATGACACAAGTGAGACACAATCACTTGACCACGTTTGAAGTCCGTGAGTTCCATGGTGCTTGCCATTGTTCTCTCTCACGATGTCCAATGACTACTGAGGTTGCTGATACGGAGTACCTGGCAGTAGGTGGCAGCACAGTGAAAAACGTATGTTTTTGTGGATGTTCATATACTTTTGATCACATAATGTAGACACACACACACACACACACACACACACACACACACACACACACACGTACTTTGAAACTTAGCACAGTATAATGAAAGTTTAGTGGTAGCCTTATTTACACTGTGACAAACATGCAACCTATAATACTGAATTGACTATTTTTTCCAGTAATTAACTTAAGTAATGTAATATCTTTCTCTTAAACCCGTCTAAAACAATTTGTGATAATTTGTTCCACTTCAATAACTCTTCAAGTTTTACACCATGGTATTTACTAGCCTTTCTGCTTTCAGACCTTTTTAGGTATACATAATATTTTGCACCAAAATTTATGTTCTGCATTCATTTTAATGTTATTTCATCATAACAACAAATTATGTTAATATGTTAGTGTACTCTGTGCAGCATTCTGGTGAACCAGCAAGTGGAAGCACTGCAGAACCAAAATCAAACACTAGTACAGCAAAAGGAAGAAGCATTCTTGTTGTTATCTTCCGCTGAGGACAAAGTTCAGAAACAGGAAGCTGCTTTACGAAATTTGCAGGCTGTGCTTGAACGTTTTCAGAAAGGTATGTACTACCCCGTACCTATTAAAAACAATATTATTTGTTTCTGCATAACCAGAAACGTGAGGCATGAACTTGTAGAATGTGCATCAAAAACAAAAGGGATGCATGTTGGCTCACAGCTAAAGTGGTCTAAGGATATTACTGTACTAGGAAAGTGAGGCTCTTTGAATATTTACACCAGTATGTGGTAGACGACACATTTCTACAGTATACTTCCCATATGTCCATTCCATAATTAATTATGTTGTAACCTTCTGGGGAATAAATAAACAGAATATACAAACAGTTTTTAAGCTACAGGAAAGGACTATATAAAAAGTAGCTTCAGAACATATTTTCTTGAGTTGTTTAAACAGGTGGAAATCATGACTGTTCCATGTAAAAGTATTTTGCAAACCGTGCTCTACATAAACAAAGATATTGAGTAGAACCCAACAAACAGGACGCTGCATGAAGATGGAACCAGATTCAGCCACTATTTACCTCTCAATTGGAAAAAACATAACAAACACCCTAAATAACTTGCTACATAACCGAATAGAATTATACAAGTGCTCAAAGATGAAATTGAAGTACAGACCTTCAGCAATCTGCAGAATTATCTATCAGAAAAGTATTTCTATTCTGCCAAGGGTTACCTGAAATAACATCTAAATTATTTTGACAATAATGCTAAACTGCTGTCATTAAGAGACATTTTACAATATGTCCAATAGAATATGGAAATATGCTTTACAAACAGTAAAGCAGATCATGTATGTATCTACTTATATGTCTGTGCTTGTGCACATTTATGTGTTGTCAACAACCATACCACTTATGTTGTGTATGTATGGATAAATAAATAAATGAAAATAGTATACACACTCTATAAACTGGAATGCCAAATAAGAATAGAAAATGAAACCAACAGTCACTTATACCCTGCAAAATTATGAGTATAATAGAAAATCTAGGATGGAGTAGTGACAGTATTATGAAAGGGATAGATTGGCACTCACTTAATAATGGGGATATTGAGTAGCAGACAGGCATAACAAAAATACTGCTAAAGAAATGAGTTTTTGTCCAAAAGACCAAGGCCAAGGTGGCCAGAGACAATGGTCATTTGTGTATGAGATGTGCTTTTGTATATGCGTACATGTTGTCTATTTTAAAAGAACGTCTTTTGGCCAAAATTATGAGTGCACAGTCATATCAGTACCACTTAGAACTAATGCCTCAATGTTTGCAGTGGATTACATAAAAATTAAAGTGATCAAAACTTATGAGGAAAGTTGCAGGTTTTGGTGGTAAGGATGCCATTACAAGATTCTAAACTGTGCAAACCAACATGTGACACAATCGGATTACTTATAAGATGACTTTCCCCTTGTATACGTGTTTCTCAGGAGAGATGCGTTATAAATTATTCTCTAAAAGTATAGCCATATTTTCATTGGACACATAAGAAGCAACAGAAGTATAACATGTTTTGACATGAATGGTAATGTGTTGGTTTGTGTGTGTCTCAGGGCTAGTCTCTTGCTCATGTGATAGATACTCAGTTGTGGCAGATGTCATTTACTCAGTTGTGGCAAATGTCGTTTCTGTGTATGACTTTTGAATTTTGACACTCTTCTAATGGATTAACTGATTCGTAAGAAATAGCAATAAAAATAAAATGTGTTTCAGAAAATGTACACTTATCATAAACAGCTTCTAAGTAGGAGGAGGAATTTTTATTAATTGATGGATCTATGAAATATGGAAATAATAAGCCAGTTCAAGAAAGAAAGATGGATAAATATAAATGTGAGAATATCATGACTAAATTTTGCAGGAAATGGGAACAAATAAAGAAGGAAATTTTTGTTTACCTCAGTCATCTGGTATTGAAAAATAAATTGCTACACAATTTTGTGGAAAAATATCATTTGTGGGGATGTTAATCATGTGATATTTGCTTACCAAATGATCAACATAGAGAAAAGTTTTTCTCTGACCTGGGCATTCTTGGGATTCCATTTCTTTTAAATGTTATTAGCCTACTAATAAGCAATGAATCGTGCAGTGCTTTGATGTCTTTCAAGATTCATTTTAAGGAGTGATATGAAAATTTGACCAAAGATATTTAAAAACAATCTGATGCCATTTTTCCTACAGAATCGATTACTAGTGATGTGTATTTTCTAAACTGTCTGTGTTTACTAAAATGCTGTGTAGCAGATACTCTTGTATCATAGCTATTGCACCTATCCATGGCTAAATAGTATTATACTACTAAGGCCAAATAAAATAAAAGAACATCGTGTGTGTGTGTGTGTATGTGTGTGTGTGTGTGTGTGTGTGTGTGTGTGTGTGTGTGTGTGTGTGAAATATGGTTCTTAGTACAAATGAGGGCAGTATTCATGAGAAATAATTTATGTAGAAGCTTGTGCTGAAAATGGAAACATGGAGGTGAACATGGAAGTCATCACATTAGAGCAGCTCTCTTACCATTTTTCCCCATTTGCATCACACACATGGGTGCACATTATGTGCTGTCTTGTTGAATATTGTTTCCTTTCTGTAGGAAGTATGAGCTGGGGAAAGAGTCTTCGTGAAATACAAAGAGTAGTTAGTACTTTACCTGAATGCCCAACTGTCAGAGATCATAAACTGCTTTATTTACTTCCTGATATTAGTCTCTCTTGTTTCATCTGTGCTGTAAATGCTTTCCTCTCCTTGTAGGTGGATGGTAGTGTGTTATGTGCTGATCTGCAAGATCTAGTCTATTCATATCATCCTTGTAGTCAAAAACTACTTGCTATTTCATAATACTCGCCTTCCAGTATGTGAACATTAGGTACAGAGTTTGGTAGTGCAATGGTACCTAAATTCTTGTTCTTTGTTTCTGATTGCATGCCTTTCCTGCTCAGCTTGCCAGTACCATAAAAGTCTGTTTCTAATTATCAAAATATCTATTTGCTGTTCAAAAAATGTAAAATTTTTCATCTGTATGACAGTATCCTTTTCTCAAAAAAGATTTTCATTAGCATTATTACAACTTGTGAAGACATATGGAGATATCTGTACTCTTCATCAATCTTAGTGATCTTCCCAGTGAACATACTGATAAATGCTACATATCAACTTTTGGCTTGCATAATAAGAACAAGATTGTGATATTTTTAGCAGTACACACTGTATACAGCAAAATCTGCCTTTGCCTAGTAACAGATATACAACTGTCATGAAAAATATCTTTATCTCAGGACAATCTCTACATAAAAAGTTGCCCTTGGTGTATGAAATATGGCCCAGCATTTGTGCATTTAGGGATTGGCACTATTGTTTGGCTTATAAATTTTGATTTTATTGCATTTGAAATCCAATTGCAGTTAACTTCACTATGCTTGGAAAAATTACTAGTGATAGAAAAAATATCTGTTACTTCATGTATTGCTGCCCATCCATCCCTGTTCAGACTTGGAAATATGTTGATTTGAGTGCCGGGGTCAGCACCTTCAATGAAGATATTCCCTGACTCAGCATGTAGAAAGAATTGGAAGTACTGCAAAACATTTCTGTCTTCTAGTTTTCAAAATCCCAAGACAAAGATTCAGCCAACAAAGCATAGGGTGGTAATCAGTCAGGTGAGGGTATATCAAACTCATATGACAGTTGAACCTGTGATGAGTCAGTGAACTTTTGCAGCTGGAGCTAAAATAATTAAAGAAGACTTTCAATTATTCTCTATTTGAGTGTGAAGTGCACAGGTCTTCCGTCTAATTGGAATTGCCATCATTGTTCACTGTCTTAAAACTGTAACAGTAGCAAATTAGAATCAAATTTCTCACTCTTGATTCCAACAACGATAGAAAGTAATGCATGAGATGAAAGTGCTGCACACATTTTTGTTGGTGACATTTCTGCCATTGAATGTAAGAAATGCCACCTATCAATACACGGAAAGACAATGTGGTAGGATGCTGACTGCAGTGTAAAATTACATGGTTGCATATTTAGTGGAGAATGATTTATTTCAATTGATTAAGTGGCCAGTGAAAAATAGTCCTGAATATGGGATAACTCAAGGTGATAAATTGTTACCACCCACACTAATACAAGTTATTGTGGGATAAAATGTAAAAGGTTTCAGTTGTTGATCTTTCATTTTAGTGGTAATTTTTCATTTGTTGGCAAGCAAAAAGAGAGAGTTAGAAAAAAAGTGTAGCCTTTGTACCGTTATGTGCTGTATATGCATTAATTGTCTGCTGCTCCTTCATGTTTCTGACAATTCTAATAGATAAAGCAGATCATTGTCCCCCTTCTATTTAGAATTTTCTATTTTTGTACTAATTTTGGTTAGTTTTGGTTGGATGTAATCTTTTAGTTCTTCTGATACTAAAAGGTACATATATTTTATAAGTATTACTGAAGAAATGGTAATAATTCACACATGACTATAAAATCTTTGCTTTCCTGCTCATAAATCCTTTTCGTATTTGTATTCCAGATAAAGAAAGAGAAATATCTCTTGAAGTAATGAAAGTTCAAAAGCAATTGCAAGCTTCGGAAAAAAACAAGAAAGAATTAGTAGAGGAGATACAATCTCTGAAGGTAAATTATTATATAAATTCAAACCATTTATCATTTTTGTTGTTTGGTATATTGTGTTTGTGTGTGTGTGTGTGTGTGTGTGTGTGTGTGTGTGTGTGAGAGAGAGAGAGAGAGAGAGAGAGAGAGAGAGGAGATGGGGGGGAGGACGTAAATATGCATATTTATAATTTAATGACCTTATGTTCATTGTTTGATGGGTGTTATTATTATTATTATTATTATTAGGGAAGAACATTATCTTATTGTTATTTAAGATGTTGATTCATGTCAAGCTTTTATTAATTATCTGCGAAAGATGAAAGGCGTTAGTCTACATTAATTAAAAGGTACTTTGTGTACTTTTAATGGCTATTTAATTGGCTCTGTCCACTCGAAGTAAGTATCAGACAGCTTACCTTTGTTAATTTAAATTTATTATATTCTATCTATTCATTCTGGCAGATTCTGAAAGACCTTGTTTATATTGTCAAGTTGGGCGTAATGACGTAAAATACCTAAAAAAGTGTCTGAGCAAATAATATAGTTGTCGGTTTTTTAGGTAACTAAATTACATCTGAACTCTGCAACCTACTGCAGTGTTCAGAGTACATTGTGCTATTATTTATGACTCTTTGTACTATTTTAATCTCATACAGAGTTGGGGAAAACGGTCAGTCTTAATGTACATAAACTATCTTATCTTGTACTTAAGCAGAGTGTGTGATTTAATCAATTTACTTTTTAGTCCATTTCAAATACAGGTTCATTAAGTTTATCAGTATTTTGTCAGATAAATGGATTCCACTGACTAGGCATAAAATTTAGCAATCCAGTGCTGATTTATTTTGATTTCTTCCTACAGAGCTATTTCACAAAATATTAAAGGGGAACTCTAGAATAAATCTTCAGTACTTCTTTTGTTAGAACCTTTCCAAATATACTATGGTTTCTCAAAATTATCTCAAACATTTTTCTTTGCTTATTTTCCTTACAAATAGTTAGCGTAGTGTATTTTCAAGATTATGTCATCTCTAAAAAATAACTCATTAATGCTTAATTCAAATGATAACTGGAATGAAGTTACTGTTTTTTGATGTGGTAACATCGCAACTTTGCCATTCATTTCACATTATTGGTTCTTAATTTTATGACCATTGTTTTGGGCATTTTAAACAATGGAAAGAGTAAAAGCAACCACTGATGTACCAGATTTAAATCATCTTTAAGCTTCTAAGCAATGTCCATCCTTAGAGCTAACTCTCTCTCTCTCTCTCTCTCTCTCTCTCTCTCTCTCTCTCTCTCTCTCTCTCTCTCTCTCTCTCTCTGTCCCCCCGCCCAATTTGAGTCTCTCCCTTCCACCTCCCCTTCTCCACCTCCTCTCCTGTGTATACCTGCTATGAGTCATAAGGCACATTTTTCTCTGATTTTTTGGAAGATATTTGTAATTTTGTTTTTGCAATGTGTAAATGGCATTAGCTGGAACAAATTCTGCTCTTCACAACTTTTATGTGATGACCAGTGTTGATGGAAAGCATCTGCTTGTTTCCCATTACAAACAAAATTATTTTTAAAGTGGAATTTTATGTTCCCATTCATAGATTAGTCTAGTGTGATCTTTGTTTTACCAAAATGTATTAACAGGGACAGTAAGACATGAAGAATAACCAGTACCCCACAACAGTGACTGCATCCCCCCCTCCCTCCCATTCATGCTGTCTACTACTGCCATGCCGCAAAGCTGCTCGGTCACTGATCTAGTACTGGTTATTCTTCACGCACTAGACTAATTTGGGATTGCTCTATCAAACAGGGAAGTAAAATTCTGCTTTAAAAATCATTTAGTGGGTAATGGGAAACAAATCAGCACTTACAGTCGACACTGGATGTTGTATGAAAGACTTTTTGAGCAGTATTCATTTGGGGTGACTCCAGCTACACATTGCAAAAATGAAATAGCAACCACACAATTTTTATTATGGCACTGCAAGTCATGTTGCAGCACTAGGTCAGTGGAAATGTGTGTTTTAATCTATTTATTACCTCTACCAAAATTAGGAATAGAGCATCAAATATTTCACCCTCTTATATGCGGCTGTCAACCACAAGGCATCTCAACTAAATTGCTGAAAAAAGTGAACCATCCATGTGTCTGCAAATGTTTGTAGGCTAAGGTTGAAGAGAAATACAAAATGAAAGACTAAGGCTTAGAGTAGAAAAAAATGACCTTAACTGTGAATAAAAACAAAGCAGTAATTAAAGTAAAGGCAGTCTGTTCAATAATACACATCTTTACTCTGACATGTGAAATCAAGATCTACAACTGTGTCACACACACTAGCGTGTTGCTACATTTTGTGCAGTGTAACATGGTTCAGTCCTCCTTGACATGCCATTCACAATGTGGGAGAGACATCGCTAGGGAAACCTATCCTTATCTTTGATGGCAGCTCTCCTAAAATTATCCAGTTCGATGAGGGTTTCTGTGATGACACACTGTAACATAATCAGATTCATGTCAAAAGATACCGCAGGACATCCCATTTTTTGATTCCGGCCTCTTGCAAGAAGGCATTTATTAGGTGAGTGTGGTGTACTTGTGTATTGTCATCTTGATAGAGGAACCCATGATTGAAATTTTCACTGCAGGGTTGGATAGCATATTGGGGGTTCCTGTCCTTATTGTGCACAGCCCTCAAATTATCTTCAATAGTAATGAGATGTGTTCAACAAATCAGCCCATAACATGGTGGACCAACTTCCTTGCTGAACCCGCAGAACTGCATGCCCATGTTAGTCATTGGTACTTGGCTGCCTCCACACTATTCTATGTGTATTGTCAGGCTTTGGATAAATCTTGCACTCATCAGTGAAGAGAATGTAATGCCTGTGGTCCAGTTTCCATTCCAGCAGTTCTCTTGCTCATCATCTTAGCATTTCATGGTCCCAAGGATTTGTGCTGGTGTTCGTAATGATCTACTAGAGCCCAAATTGATCATGTGGAAGTTGTTGTATGCTGTCTGGTTAGATAAAACTTTCATGTTTGCTTATAATAAGTCAGATAACTAATTTATATTCATGTAAGGAAGATTGCATTGTCAAAATGTGCATTAAAAGTTGTGAAAGAAGCAATACCAAGAAGGATACACATGACTGAAATAAAGTGTATACTACAGACTGGGTACAAGGCAATACACAAATGGTTAGGGCTACAGAATTTTACATGACCTCTGCGTTTGTGATGTGCATGGTGAGCACAAAAAAAGTTTTTAACTACTTTCTTTTTTTTTTGTTTTATTTTTTACATGTGGTACTTCCTCGTTGGTAAGGCAGTGGATAAGGCTGCCCTGGCGTAGCACCATGACGCTCACACTCATTCCATGTGAATATCATCCCCCAGTAGTACCGCTGACTAGGGGCACTACGTTTGGCTATCGCTGATGAAAGGTTGCCCGCTGAAGCGCCCTCCGTCCACCAGTTGGTGGACTGGGGTGGTCTTGTGAGGCGTGCCAGGACAGTTTGGTGAGTGTGTCAGTATTCCGAATGCTCTCTTGCCTTCTGGCTCAGTCCGTGGCCAGAGGTGTCCACTAGTTCCTCCCTTTGGGGGCGCAATGCTCACAATTTAACTGTGGCAGCCTCCTGTTTCTGTAGTGGGTTTGCATTTGGTGTACCACTTAGTTGTAGACTTTTGAAGAAATAAAATCTCTATAGTGACTGGAATCAGTCTTTTTGTTCGAAGGATTTCTCTCCATACCACTGGACACTCCACTTTCCACTCATTTCCCAACTTGACCAAATCCATCATGTACAGAGAATTCATTGTGGAGTGCAGCCTACACATGTCATCATCAGAGCCTCTAAACATAATGATTAAAATCAAAGAGGGCCTGGATATGCTTTTCAGAAATATTCATCCATGCAGTTTGCATGTGATCGTAAAAACCAACAATCATTGCAGGAAGACCTATAACATACAGTCTGCTGACTAGTCATATTACAGAGATATTTTATGGATGATCTTTCCTTGTAGATATACCTTCCACACTAAATGTGGCTGGAAATTGTTCTGCTGAAATATGTCATATGAAGTTCCATGAAAGAGGGTCAGTAGCTTAGGATATATAAAAATGTCTTTGGTGTACCTGTTTCTGTTCAGATGCCCATGAGTGTGTTGTAATCAAGATGACCACCAAACTTTTTGTTTGTCAACTTTTCCCCATAAACAATACGGGCTACTAAACTGCAGTAACTCCAGTAGTAGCTAACCTGTATCCACCCACCACTGTAAAACAAATTGACACAGGACTCATCTAAAATAGTTGTATTTTGCCATTTGACAATTCATACATGGCTTTCCCATGTCCTTTATAGCCTAAGGTCTTATCAGTTGCAATGAAAGACCGGCCACACCCATTCCTGTGTCAAGCCAACACTGACTACAAAACTGATGATGTTTCATTACAGCCATGTGGACAACATAGTGATCATCCCTTGCTGTGGGCATAATGTGGTTGTTGCATATGACCCTCTAATATGCACTGGAACCTCACAGAAGCACTACACTATGTACCAGCTGAAATGCCAAATGCAACTAAAGCCTCTTATTCTGTCAGAGTGAACTAGCTTATAGTGTGTTGAAAAGGTGTACTTTCATATGTTTTCATGTTGCTCTGTCATATGGTGGTTCTTCATTGACTGAGCATGCTGTACTGCTGATATTTCTAGTCAAACAATATAGAGCATGCTGCTGCTGCTGGTCCTGCCTGTACTTCATAATTCTGTGATGTTATCCACTTATTTGCAGTAGAATGTTCTGCAAATGTGCTGTGTTTGAATTCATTTGCATCACTCTTTCCAAGGTATTCACAAACATTGGTGTATATTATTTACCTCAGAATCTATTGCGTGGCTACAGACATGTGGAACAAATCTTTATTTAAAGTCTTAGGGCTTTACTGTGTCATATTTGACTCTGTGATCTCACTACATTAATTAATCGTTTCTGTTTCATATACATATGTGTTATTTTTTTCTGGCTGGATGTTGGTTGCCAGAATTGTGTAATGCTAATCTGTGGTGGGGCTCCATGCTGGAGAATAAGTTATGTACTGACCCTCCTACTCTATCAGCCATTTTAATGATTTGTGAATGCCAGGTTGCTGAAAGTAAACCAACTTCTTCTGCTTCTTTTTCTTCTTCTTTAGCATTTGTCCCATTTGACAGGATCCACTGAGTGAATTTGCTGTCTTCGTTTTGTTTGATCATTAGCCATGTCTGAATGAAGATTATCAGTTTTCAGGTCATGTGCAGTGTATCGCCAGTCTCTGTCTTGGTTGTTACTGGGGTCTCTTTCCCAACACTGCCATTGTGCAGGCTGCCTTTGCTGTAGTATCATCCACTATACACAGCACAAGTTCAAACCATGCCATAGAGAGTGACAGGTGGATGCCAGTCCAGTAGGTCTTTGATTTAAGATGATCCTTGATCTGATGATCATACGCAATGCCTGTTGTCATTCACCACTTCATCCACAGTGCCTGTGCCCTTGCCTTGACCTTGCCAGTCAGTTGGCCTTCACCACAGGGTGTAGAACCAAGATGATAAAATTTTGGTATTCATGGTAGATCTTCTCTGTCAATGTTGATGATCCCAATTTCTCATGAATTTGATGTCAAGTACTCACTTTTTTTGTTGAGCTGCAGGCCATACCATACAACTTGGTCCTTTCACTCTTGTGTTTGGCATTGATGACCAAACTTGTTCTCTGCAGCCACCATTACATCATCAGCATAGAGAAGTGTCCATGTAATGGCATGTGCAAGTCTGATATGACAGTGTTCATAAGCTGAGCCTTAGTGGACTCCTACTGTGACTTGAAAGTCACTTGATGGTCCTTGGTCTTGCAAATGCTTCTACATCTACATCTACATTCATACTCCGCAAGCCACCCAACGGTGTGTGGCGGAGGGCACTTTACGTGCCACTGTCATTACCTCCCTTTTCTGTTCCAGTCGCGTATGGTTCGCGGGAAGAACGACTGTCTGAAAGCCTCCGTGCGCACTCGAATCTCTGTAATTTTACATTCGTGATCTCCATGGGAGGTATAAGTAGGGGGAAGCAGTATATTCGATACCTCATCCAGAAACGCACCCTCTCGAAACCTGGCGAGCAAGCTACACCACGATGCAGAGCGCCTTTCTTGCAGAGTCTGCCACTTGAGTTTGCTAAACATCTGCGTAATGCTATCACGGTTACCAAATAACCCTGTGACGAAACGCACCGCTCTTCTTTGGATCTTCTCTATCTCCTCCGTCAACCCACACAGCTGGTCTGATATTCCGTAGGCTCTTACTTTGTTTATCAGGCGACAGTATGGAATTGTATCGAACGCCTTCCGGAAGTCTAGGAAAATAGCATCTACCTGGGAGCCTGTATCTAATAATTTCTGGGTCTCATGAACAAATTAAGCGAGTTGGATCTCACACGATCGCTGTTTCCAGAATCCATGTTGATTCCTACAGAGTAAATTCTGGGTTTCCAAAAACGACATGATACTCGAGCAATAAACATGTTCTAAAATTCTACAACAGATCGACGTCAGAGATATAGGTCTATAGTTTTGCGCATCTGCTCGACGACTCTTTTTGAAGACTGGGAATACCTGTGCTCTTTTCCAATCATTTGGAACCTTCCGTTCCTCTAGAGACTTGCAGTACACTGCTGTTAGAAGGGGGGCACGTTCTTTCGCATACTCTGTGTAGAATCGAATTGGTATTCCGTCAGGTCCGGTGGACTTTCCTCTGTTGAGTGATTTCAGTTGCTTGGACATAGCTCCTCAGCTTGACATACAGAGACCATACACAGTTAACAAAGAACTCTGGAGTGCCATTTTCTCAAAGCACTAACCAGTTTTATTTCACACGGTACCTGGTTGAAAGCCTTTTCGATTTGTAGAAAAGCAAGGTCCAGTTGCTAGTTCTAGTATTTTTCAACAAACAGCCATGCAGCATGGATTGTGTCAGTTGTGCCACAATTTTTCACAAATGCTGCTTGGTTCCTTATGATTTTGGTTGTCTTGTGAATCCTTTTGTTGAGAATGCACACCGGCCAGAGTGGCCGAGCAGTTCTAGGCGCTACAGTCCAGAACCGCGCGACCGCTACAGTCGCAGGTTCGAATCCTGCCTCGGGCATGGATGTGTGTGATGTCCTTAGGTTAGTTAGGTTTAAGTAGTTCTAAGTTCTAGGGGACTGATGACCTGAGATGTTAAGTCCCATAGTGCTCAGAGTCATTTGAACCATTTTTGAGAATGCGCTTGAATTTATTCATCGCCTGGCTCAGTAATGTAATTGTGCAATAATTAGAGCCTTTGGGGAGATTTGGGGTGGGGGTGGAGGTCCTTTCTTTTTTGGTCACTGGTACAGTGATGCTCCACTGCAGTCTTCTTATATTTGACCTTCTATGATGATCTGGTTGAAAAGATCTGTTAGCCCAGCTGCTGCATTCCACTGCTGAGAGCACCATTACTCTGCTGGAAGGCTATTTGGGGCCATTGGATTTCCTGGTCTCCATCTCCTTCAGAGCCATTACAACTCTGCCAATATAAATGTTCTTCACTTGTCCTTCATCAGCTGGCAGGGTTAGCATTGGTGGATACAGAAATTTCTCAGTTGAAACTGTTTCAAAGAAACTCTGCAAGTGTTGCCTTGCTTTCCTCCATTTGACCTGCAGCTCACCCATTTTATCATTGATGCCATAAAAACATTGCATATCTTTCATTTTTTGATGCTCTGATTTAACTAGTCGATAAATGTCACTCTCTCCTTTGCATGTGTCAAGTTTTGCATAGAGATCTGACACCCAAAATGAGGTTCTTTCTGTTGAAACTCCTTATTTATTTCCCATTCATTGGTGATTCTCTTCTTTCTCCACAGTTCATTAGATCGCATTTGGACATCCAAACAGAAAAACTGCCCTAGGCAGTTTCCTTTGATCCCCAGTCATTGTGTATTTTCTTGTTCAGAAAACGTGGACTGCATCGAGGGCTCTGCATTTACTGCAGCTTACAAAGCATCTTTTGTTTTGATATTTTCTTACTAAAAGTAGTTGCAAGAGAACAAGCAATACCATGGACTGTTCTTGGTTCCAGAAACTCATGCAGATGGACAGGTATACAAGAAAGAATGTTATTATTATTATTATTATTATGCAGTATTCTGTGTAGTGGCAGGTCCATGTCTTCATACGGAGAATTTCTGATTCCACTGTTCCCTATCTTCAGCTTCTTCCTTCAGTCTGTTGCATCTCCTTCCATCTTTCTTTCATGTCGTCCAGATGTTGAATTCTTCGTCTTCCTCATCCTGCGTTTCCTCTGAGTTTCCCTTCGATGACATCATATATGAGTCCCTCGTGTCTAAGTACATGTCCAATCCAGTTGGCCTTTCTCTGAAGAATTGTACGCAGAATACTTCTCTTCTCTCCTACTCTTCGCAGTACATTGTCATTTTTTATGCGATCTGCCCACTTGATCTTTTCCATTCTCCTCCAGCAACACATTTCAAAGCTCTTTAAGTATTTTTTCTCCTTCTTTCTCATGGTCCATGTCTCTGCTCCATACAGTGCAATGCTCCAAACGTAGCACTTTATCAGTTTTTTCCTCAGTGCCAAACTCAACTTGCTGGTCAGCAGAGTCCTCTTCTTGTTGAAAGTAGCTTTGGCCATGGCGATTCTTGCTCAGATTTCATTGGTGCAGTGGGCATCCTTTGTGATAAAACTTCCCAGGTACTTGAACTGATTCACATTTTCCAGTTCCTGATTGTCAACAGTTCTCTTCAAGTTTTTCTCACATTTTGGTATGCACATCACTTTTGATTTTTCGATGTTCATTTCCATGCCATATTTTCTTCCCGTTTCCACCAAATTGTTCATCGTGTGTTGCAGCTGTCTCTGATTTTTGGCGAGCGCTACCAGGTTGTCTGCATACTTGATGGTGTTGATGAGACATCCTCCTACTTTGAAGTTTCCGCAACCTTTCACTGCTTCTCTCGCCAGCATTTCTCCATACAAGTTGAAGTCTGATATCGCATGTGGCAAAGATCATTGCAAGAATACTAAATAGACGGTTGGAAAACAAAATTGAAGAAGTGTTTGGAGAAGACCAGTTTGACTTCAGGAAAGGAAAAGCTACCAGAGACACCCTTGGCATGCTGGGGATATTGTCAGAGAGAGTTTTGGCTGTTAACAAAGAAGTGTGTGCTTGTTTTATAGACTGGCAGAAGGCCTTAGACAGAGTCAATTGGAATATATTGATGAACATCGTTAAGGATATATGAATCAGCTGGAGAGATGAGAGACTTATAACAAACTTGTACCTGGGACAAAGGGTAAAGGTTCGACTGAACTATGGAGAAACGAACAGTGTGGAAATAAAAAGAATGAAATAAAAAGAATGTTGGGGTGCAATAAAAAAGTGTGTGTGCGTGTGTGTGTGTGTGTGTGTGTGTGTGTGTGTGTGTGTGTGTGTTATCTTAACTACCTTATAGTTTATTATGCTAGCAAGTGAAATATTAGATTACAGTCCCTTACAAGGTTTATTTTTCATGTATGATGATTGTGATTCCTTACAGATGCAGCTGGGAAAGGCTAATGAAGGGCTCAGTGCAGCTGCAAGGCTTGGAGAGCAACTTGATAGGAAAACAGAAACCATAGCCAGTCTGAAAGAGAAAGGTATCATCAAACCGCCAATTTTTCAGAGTAGCACTTACTGTTGAAGTCTACTGGCTGCACAGTTTTCTTCTTTCTTTCAAAGCATGAAATAGATGCTCTCTCTCTCTCTCTCTCTCTTTCTCTCTCTCTCTCTCTCTGTGTGTGTGTGTGTGTGTGTGTGTGTGTGTGTGTGTGTGTGTGTGTGTCAGAGAGTGAAGGGTCAGAATTTCTTTATTCTGGTAACTGAACACTGTGAGAAAATTATAATGGTAAAATACATTGTTCTGTTACTTCTTTTATGCCAGTTACCCATTGAATATTAATCACAATAATGTTGAGCCATCAATAAACAGTTTGCTCAAGGCATATATTAAACTGTTGTGTGTAGAGATACCAAGTGTAATGTGTAGACAGCTTTTTCACTTCATAATTTTAAGACTTTCCTGCTAACGGGTGAATATTCTGCAAATCAGAGCAATAATAATAGTCAAAGGTAAATGCTTTAAGAGTATTATTTTCTCCCTTGCTTGCATTGCTTGAGGACAGCATGAAGGAAGAACAACTGCATGTACCCTGCAGCATTTGCTCAAATTATTATAAATTTGTGGTCTGTGCAATGCTTATGAAAGGTGGGATGATACTGGGAGGAGTTTTAGATTATTCCACTTTCTTCAGAGACCATATTCTTTGAATTTTAGGAGGAACTTTCTTCTGGTGGACAGCATCTTTATTTTACTGAACTCCCTTATAATTTACATTAGTTTTCTTGCCTCCCCTATTCTTACAAGGACATCTTCGTTTCTAATTTTGAGAGTCCCATCAATTATTTTTCCCTTCTTTCTTTTTAATTGTGCAAACAACCATATAATTTTACTCTACTACTGGCCAGATCTCAAACTAAATCATAGAACTGTAAAATTTGCAATAAAATTTGGACTATTAAGTATAAGAGCTTCATTCTTCCTTTGTTGGTAACATATGAACTAATAACACTTGAACTAACAGTAATATGCAAAATACATATTATTAAAACACATTCTTTCAGAGAAAAAAAATGAAATTCAAAAGTGGGCTTTTAAGAGGAAAGAATTTAAATGTTGATTTGAATTCTTACTGAGATGCTGTAATATGCATGTAGGTAAAAAGTCTTTATTAGCTCGAAAACTGCATGATATGCTCCTAAAAATCTAACTGCAAAAATTATTTTTATTTAAATTCACGTTAATATTATCAAAGGCATCCCTGCATTAGCACACTTTTTAATGGTATTAATTTATTAAAAAATATTATTTCTGCCATTTCTATATTGAAATCAACACAAACAGCAGCAACAAACCTTATAAATTACCAATTAATTTTTTTCAGTAAATACATTTACATCACTATAATGTAATCTTACTACAAAATATTTATGGAAGTGACAACAGTGTATCAGGAAAATCCAAAAATGGATTAATAGTATAATCTGACACTGTAAACTGCCAACAGAAGTGAGCCTATAGGTATTCGCAAAACACATTGAAAATACAAACTCAAAATCCTAACAGACAAAACAATTAACAAATAAAGTATTACTGTATGTACAAATGAACATGAAATTAGAAAATATTTAACATTTAAGATACATAACAACACAGTTAGAAAATTCATGCTAACAAGAAGCCAGCCTGCAAGGGAAGATTTACATTTTTTAAAATTAACATTGTGTGTGAAAATTGTATTTGTTGTAATTTTCAGTTTGACAGTTAGAATTCATTGTGTAGCAGTACCCAATGGTCAATTGATAAGTAACTATTGTTTGACTGCTCAAGAAGAAGGCACAGTTTCACTTGGTCCTCTGCTCATCCATGGTTTTCGCTACCACTGCTCATCCAAGCTTATTACAATCAGCCTTTTACTAATTGAGGCAAGTTATCCTCCTTGATGAGAATGAGGTAGCTGGTATGGGGCTGTCATGCTGCCTCTGATGTCTATTTACAGTGTTACTACAGCTGATGCGGGCTTTCTGTTGACCACCTCTTTCGCAAGAACTGGTTCAGTTCTTGTATATAAGTTGGCACCTGTACAGACTGTTGTCCGGCTTACGGTATTTAACAATAACACAAAGGAGGATACCCTTTCAAATGTGCTCTCCAGATGCTGTAATCATATAGTGGATTGAAGTCTAGAATCATCTGAGCATTTACACATAGGTTTTACTGATACCCAGACCACAAATCTGTACTTTTCATTACAGTCTGCTTCACACAATTTATCTTTCTCACTTGTTGTTTTAGTTGACTTTTCTTCTAAAATAATTGAAGTTGTGCATCCAAAGCGCCCCTGGATAAAGCACATAGTGGCTGAAGAGCAAGACCCTTTGCATGAAGCTGCAGGAATCTTATCTGGCACAATCCACCTGACTTTTTTTTGTCAATTGCTAAGAGGCAATCTCATTACCTGTCATTCCTTGCCTAGTACATAAAAGAAAACTTCATCTCAAGATCTTGGGTCATATAGAATGTGGGTGTGTGGAGAGAAAGGGGGGGGGGGCTACTTAGTACTTGATACAAAGAGTAATTTTGGGAGAAGGCTAAGGATTTAAGTAGGGATTTGAGGTTATGCTGGACTTCTGGAAAGGGATCACTGTACCTATCAATGGCTCAGTGCCTCAGCTATTGGATGAGTTGTTCTCTTTTCATCTTAAGTTAATTAATTGTCCAGAGTTCATGGCACTGCCAAAACTGACTATAGGCTGGGCCAATAAGCCTCTCGCATGCCAAGTTGAAATTATTTTGGGATTGCCATACCTGTTCAAGATAAGCCTCCAAATAATCATAAAGTTTTCTACTGGGACAGGTATGTGCCTTAATAGGTCCTTCACTTCACCTTGAATGCTAGAATTGAGGTAATGGAATTTCTGTGTATTATCAATTAAGATATTGTTCATGACCAAACTAAGGAAAACATTCTGTATGACCATCTCTTGAAGTAGTCATCTTTGAAAGTTGGCATGTTAATAGTTGGTAACTTCAGACAACTGACAGGCACAACAGGTTTGATGAAGCAGTCAGCTTGATGGGGCAGCCAGAATTGGAACAGCTGTGATATCATGGACACTGGCACCTTGAGCTGCAATATGTGGCAATCTTTGCCCTGAAACTTTGGGAGAAACAGGTGTTGTCAGTGATGGCAGTTAACACTGTCTGTCTCTTTGTTTCCCATGAAGAGACCTTCTCATACCTCATCACCTTTCAGCAGAGTCTCAGTAGCTTTGAACATGGAAACACATACACACACACACACACACACACACACACACACACACACACACAATGCTGTTGTGCTTGTTCATACTGGAAGGACCATATATGTAAAATGTTTACATACAAACTTCTTCCTCTTCCTCAGAGGTATAGGCATTGTGTGATGGTCTCACTGTTTGTGCTTGAGTTCTTGCATTCTCACAGCCATTCAACCTGACTGCTTGAGTGAGGTCTTTTCAGACACAACCAACTGCTGGTTTGTTTTCATTTATTTTTCCTGCTGACAGTTATTTTACTGGTTTAGGAAAGATACTTTGTTCAATTATTTAACTAGTTTAGTTACTTGTATTTTGAAAGCCTTTTCCAATTACTTAGTTTTGTGATCATGTGTCAGATTGCTTGATTAACACCTTACCAGTCTGCAATGTCATGAATGTTTGGTACTCATGCTACCTGCACTTTTATTTTTTTGTAGGACAACAAAGACTTTTGCAGTGAACAAAATGTAATGTTTGCATAATTTTTTGCCCTGTCATTGGTGCTTCTTAAAATGACAACATATTCCTCCTTTGTAAGTTTAAGTACAGCACTGCACTTCTGTAATACTACAGTCTATGGGGCTCCTGTCATTACTTTTGTACAAATTTTGTACTTTTCTATGTTTAGATTTATCATGCTTACAGAACAATTTCTGCCATAGTTATCTGAGGCAAAATTACCTTATTTTCATGCTTCATTGCATGGCTTTCTAAAACTTTGATTGCCTTATTAGTGATGCATTTGTAGATACATTTCTTTATCAGCTGTATTGTATCAGTGCATTGTAATCACTTACATCTGCTGCTATGTGAAATGCGTGCTTTATGCAAAACCATTGTTTATTCAAGACACCATGAAACTTTTAAATAAAGTGCTGTTTTAGTGGTTAAATTCACTATGGGCCATGTGTTTACTAACTGTGTCATGTCTCTGCAGTTCATTGGCTGGTATACATATTATTATGTTAGCGTTCATTAGTTCTGTTTGTGCATTTTTGAGTTCACCTTTGATTTTTGATATGCACTTTTTTCCAGAACTTTTGTTGATTTTATCCTTGTCAGAACTTTACAAATTAAAACAATCTGTGCATTTCTGGCTCTTGACTTTAGTTTCTACACATACAAAAGGTTGTTGCACTTAGATGAGTAGCAGTATTTCCACTTACATTTTATATATCCCAGTCCTTTTCCTGGAATATTTTTATGGGAACATGCTCTTTATTCCACATTATGTATCTCACTTTATGTTTGTACTATTAGATTCTGTGAGACTAATAGTGGGAATTGTGAACAAATATATAAAATCATATGTCCTATGATATCCCACAAATTACTGAAAAGTTCAGCTACGAAGCAACAACAAATATTGAACTGTTAAACTTATCCATTATGGATATCCTTGAATACCACATTTGTATATTTAGGTTGAAATATTTATCTGTATAGACATAGCAAAATCTTCTCCAGTAAAACACTTCAGTATTTATATTCAGAAATTAATCTATTCAGACACAGCAAAATCCCCTTCAATAAAACATTTCATTTCATTAAATCTCTCTCTCTCTCTCTCTCTCTCTACAAGAAACTCTCTCATTAATGAAATGTGTTGCTAATTTGAGTTTAATTTCATATTCATCTTGTGCAAGTCCGGCAAACTCATCCTTGTATAAATTATTTTATGACATTATTGTCAATGTCATATTTGTTCAAATAAAACATATTGCTTGATGAAATCATAATACCTTCTGGATGCAGGCACTCTTGTAGAAGTCTGCTGACAATTACGTGCTAATAAGACAAGCAAAGTTATGGCTTCTTTTACACCTCCAATGGTCTTTGCATTTTATCAATTGAAAACATAAAGTCTGAAAATAAGTCCATGATCATATTTTTGGCACTTTATTTTAGAGGTCCGTCTTGATCACACAAACTTTTACACTTCATTATTTCTAGTTTCAGGTACTGCCATCGTCACATAAAATATTGTGATGAAATATCAACATCAAACTTAAACATGTAGGTACATAGTAAGTACTGGTGGTGATCAGAATGCGTCCGATATTTATTGTATCATCTGATTATCACCAGTACCTAAATGTTTAGTTTGACGTTGATACTACATCAGAATATTTTGCTTTCAGCATAGATTAGATTTGCAGTGGTACAACATATCCCCTAAATGTTCACTCTGAATGCTCACTATTTGTTGTTGGCAACAGAAATATTTAGGAATAACACTTTCTTGATACATTTACTAAACTAAGATATTGTCCTGACTTTGCAACAGTTCTACAAGTTCATGTACATTCACCTTGTAGTAATTGGTCTAATTCTCTGATGTAACTGTAAATGGTATTCTTAAGTGTGCAAATAATGCTAAACACAGGTTGTATCAAAAAGAATCATCTGATTTGGCATGTCTATATTTCTGAAACTAATAAACATATAGAATGAATGTTGTTTTTTGGTGAACAGGAAACCCAAAAAAAAAAAATTTTCATACCTTTTTGTACGTGTTCAATATGCCCCCTTGAGATACACAGCAACCTTGTGAAACTATGGTAGATGCGTTCGATGTCTGTGTCAGACACTTGGAGACGGCGCGGCTATTTGCCTTTATACAAACAACCTGTTCCTCGGACTCATTCATGCCATCATCTGTATAGGAACCACACAATACCTAGTATGAAAGTCACGCTGAACAGTTATTACTAACCTGTACAGCACAAACATAGAACAGAAAACATTTTCTGTCACCCTGACACAATTTTTACCAGAACTGAAGTGAGCTCACACTGCTGCTACCTAGCGGAAACCATATAAAATTTGAGAGTTTGCTCTTTGCAGCAGTACGTTGTAAACGCACATATCTCAAATAACATAAGAGTTGTGATTTTTTTTTAAATCACATGATTCTTTTTGATATACCCTGTATTTAATGTATAAGTACTTCATGCTCACACATTTTCCCAGTTTTAGCTTTTTTTTATAACAAGTAGCTTTAATTATGTATTTATTGAAATATTTATTTAAAAATATCTTTGAAATTAAATTACTGTCAATTATAGAAACAAATTCTCTTATCTAATGGCAGCAATAGGCCTAAGAGTTTTTTTTCTCATGCTGTCCAGTTGTCTCTTACAAGAAGAGGTCCCCAGTGGGTGGGATCAACTTTTTGAAAACATCTACAAAAAATACATTGGAATTTTTTGTGACACTCAATAGCATTAAAAAAGTTGCATTACATAATCTAGTTGTTTGGTATAATGAATAGGCTAATAGCTTCACTTGCAGGTGGTTGTGAGTTTGAATCTTGTCAGGTGCAGCAATTTTTAATTTTTTTTGTTTTTAAATCTTTATCAAAATTACTTTGATCATCGTTTTTATTCAAGTTATTGCTTTAAATATAATTTTTTATTTCCAGTATGTTTCCACATAATTTTAATCATAACATCAACTTCTTCATTTTTCCTCATTTTTCTTCCTATCATTCTTTTTCCACTTGAACTCTTTGTTCGTATGTTTTTAATTACTTTTCTGTATTAATTTATTTTGTATTACTGCTCTGTTTTTTTGTCCACATTATTGCATTCATTATATCTAATTCTGAATTTGCTTGAATTTTATATTACTTGTAAACCCTTCTTTCATATAAAACCTTTATCTGCATTTTTGTCCCTAGTGCAATAGGTATTTAGGTTATATTTTAAGTGTTTGTATGACAATTACCATGCAAATGATAATAATAATAATAGCACCTCTGGTAATGAAAAACACTTTTTCATACCATTGCACAGTCAATATAAATAGATCATTTTATCTTTTTTTTTTTTTTAAGTGATAGATAGGAATTTTCAGATAATTAAATGTTGAAATAGATAAATATAATTTAGTTCATATTCATAAAAAATTCCACTTGGAAAAAGAATGACACAAAGAAAAAAAAATGAAATGAATGAGAAAGTTCATACAGTGATTAAAAATGATGTGACAAAGGATTAGGAATAAAAAGTTAAATTTAAACCAGTTAACAGAAAAAATAATGATCAGAGTCATTTAGACACAAGATTTAAAAATAAATTTCTGCACCTGATGAGATTTGAACTTTCAACCTCACTACACTGCACAACAGGTCTACGTAGTAAGACTTTTTTAACATAATGTAAAGCCCTGAAATTTTTATTTGTCAAATTCTCGCAAACAAGGGTCCACCAGGGTGAATGGCTGCAGGGTGTGATACCGGGGATCTCAATGTATGTCACAGTATATGTGGTTTCAAAAAGTCGGTCCCACTGCTGGGGACCTCTCATTGTTAGCTTCATCCAGGCTGGCTTACATTCCTGTGTAATCTATGAACAGTGTTGCTTTTTCAAATTTTTCCTCTCATTTACTGGATGTGGTTTCCAGAGAAAGTGTTTGTGTCACGTTTTGTTTCTTTTCCTGTTTACTTCTTGCTACGGATCGTGTCAACTCAACATGTATGCCTATCATTGTTACTATACATGATCATTAACTTGTTTGCCAATCAAATCAGCAAACCAAGTACATAAAGGGTAGTAGTCAGTGAATTCAGACTTAAGCCTTGTTTGCCAATCAAATCAGCAAACCAAGTACATAAAGGGTAGTAGTCACTGAATTCAGACTTAAGCCGGTAGATGTACTTTGCTGTAGCTACATTTTTTAGATTTGGAAGATTTTCGAAAAGGTTCATTTTACATATTGTTAACCAGTCATCTGTGAATGTATACCATGTTTATTATGACACCCCTCACTAGGCGGCCATGTTTGACGAAAAGAAGGAAATTAGGAGACCATATCAGATCTGGACTGAAAATCAAACCTTTTTGCCAGTAATCAGTCAAAATGCACTTAATGAATATCTCCAGAAAAGATGCATACCCCACAGTTCGTATTGTATAAAAAAAATGTAGGAAGAAAATATGTCGAAGACTGACTGTCTTGAAGAACAATTTCAGTGTCTTATATTCCTTCTCGTAGGTACAGTATGGTCTTCCAGTCTAATGTAGAGATAGTCATACAGGTGCTGGATGTCATCTTGGGAGATAGTGTTCACATTTCTTCCACCAAGTTTTGCCAGTAATAAAGATCAAATTGATGCTCAATGGAGACAGTCTGTTGATTGTGCTGGCCAGAGGAGTTTACAGACATCTTAAAAACTCAATATGGTTATCTGAGAACAGTATACACAAGCATTCTCTTGTGGAAGACAATCACTCGCTGTCGTTTCAGTCGTTTCAGGAACAGCAACAGCACTGGTTGGATTATATTCAGGACATAACCTGCACTGCTCAGTGCTCCTTCAACAACCAACAGAGATGGAAGTTTATTATAGGGTACAGTTTCTCGCACCATGTTGCATTAAGTTGGTTTATAGTCATTGTATGAGGTACACAGATAGTTTCCACCATTCCGGTTAACAATGCACTCATAAATACCCTTTACTGATGCAAATTTATGATCTTCTCTCAATCACTAAACTCAGTTTTGCACCATTCATCACTCCAGTTGCATTGTGTACTACATCATCAGAGACATGTTGATGAGGTGTAAATAGCACTTCTTTTTTTGGTAGCTCTGCTGCCTTCAAATGATCCCTAATGGTCATAGTCTACACTTTGGATGCAGGGTAGCTCCTAATTTAAATTGCTGCCACCATGAAATCATATATGGCCCTTCATATGATGCAGAAATTCAGATATAAATGTGTTACCATTGCTGGCAACTTTCTTTAGGCTTCATCTTATGTTAGAACACTAGGCATCATTCACTGATATACATATATTTGTGATGTATTTCAATACTGGCCCTCACATTCAGTATGTTGATGAATGCACTGAAATTAATTTAATTGTTGGAAATGTGTTTGTCAGTGAAATTTTGGCATATTTCCAATATAAGTTTCTCAAGTGTAGAAAGAGAGTGGGACGAATCTTCAGTCAACAGCTACACAAAACTAGTGTATTGGTATGGATAACCTGATAGTTCAATGAAACAGATGAAAATTGAATTCAAATTTTATAAAATTTACAGATCACATGCTTTTCTTCATTCTTTACTCCAGTGTGTCAAATGGGCACTGTTGCCTATATATACTGGGTAGCTGTGCTTCCTGATGCCCCTGTGCCATTTTATGCTACTACTTGTGCTTCTCTTTTGACTTGTCATCTAATTCTTCCCTCTCACATCATCCCCATTAATCCATCACCATTCATTTATTACTTCTCCTTCATTCCATCTCTTGTGTTTTTTAACATTCAAGCAAAACTGCAGGAATCTAACATTTGATTTACATTGCGGTTCAAACGTTTGTGGAATCATCTTATTACCTCTAAATGATGGAAATAATCTTCTTAAAATTCATTTTAAAATTTCATTTCTTATTTCAGGAACACGAATATTCCTTGCAGAGTTTTAGAACATCTAACTTGTAGATTTTAAGTGTTTGTGTGTAGTTTTGTAGTTACTTCTTGTTATTTTTGGTTTTCTGAGTGTTTAATTGTTATTCTATGTGAATTATTCCACAAGGTTCAGTATCCAAGTATTTAGTGAATTTTTTAAAACTTGTTTCAAACATAATTATTAATTTTTAGATAGATGAACTTTGCATTGGTATAGCATGCAAAATGCACTATATTTATAGCAAGCACAGTTATTTTCATGTTTGCTTCCTTACATTTCTAGTTCGTTTGTTGCATTTTGTATGGGAAAACATCTCATAGCCCACACTGCACAATATCCCATAAGAATATATGATGCCTTTTTTCTGTTTTGTGTATAATAAGATATTAAGCAATGCATTACACATTGATTTCCTTAGTATTAGCTATTAGTAGGCTGCATTGTTCCAAGACGCAGTTGGTAATTGAGCACAAGATGGTGTAAGACACGCCCCTTGCAGGTAATTGAAACTGTGGCTCAAGGCCAAATATCAGTTGGTAATTCTGGGGTGAAATGATGTGAAAACCCAGATTGCTTTCTGATATGAGGCCTTTAGCCATGATTTTCTACTTTGAGACGTAATATTTAAAGCAACTTCAGCTTCCCAGACACTGGCTGTTTCCAAGCATACTCACCTACTACAGGAAAGAAAATTGTTTTATATTTATGTATATAACAAGACAGACAGAAAAAGCATCCAACAGAACAGAACTTCAGAAGATGTGTGTCACATTTAGGTGGGTCTCATATAATTTAAAATGACTTTAACAAATATATTTAGAATTAATTAAACTATTTGTAAATACATAAACATTCATGAACTGCACGTGTGGGCTTAGGACTTGTTAACCAGTGAAGTTAGGGAAATAATACAAAGATCATTTATGATATAAAGAGTGTATGAGTCACTTACTTCTAATGAACTGGAATAAAAGACTTCTCTGCATGGTGTGCTAGTTCAGACTTGCAAAAAAAATTCTCAACTGCAACACACAGATGGAGTAGTAACAACCATAAAATAGAAATTAGTTCTTCATATGAGTGGTAGGATTTACTGTAACGCTATATTGAAATGCCAAGAGTCTATTTAGTGGATAGTTTAACAGGTTTCCTCTCACTGCATGATGCCTGCCATTTAAAAAATTAAAATTTAAACCACATCACTGGAAAACAAAAAAATCCATTTTACAATGCAAAAGAGTTTTATGTTATGGACAATGTTTATATTAATATTTAAGATTATAAATGTATATAAGATACTTAATTTGTACCTGTAATGTGAACATTGAATTTAATACTTTGATCGCAGCTGTAACTTACTATCACTGAGAGAGTGGTATATGGTAAACAACAAATAAAGAATCTGAATCTGTTGTCAAAAACAAAGGACTGAAGTAGTTGATAATTCTGAGACTGTGCTGGTTAGTAGATGTATGAGAGGTAAACAAAGGAATAGAGATCTTTTGTCGCTGATAATTTGTTAGAGAAGCAGGACAGTATATTCTTAGAGGAAAACAATCTGTGCCATAGTCATTAATACACTTAATGCTACCTGCTGTGCAAGTGTCATTTTGGATTTAATTTTTCCTGTGTATTGGCACAAAATGAGAAAATCAAAACAATGGGATAGAAGAAATTGTGGTATTGAAGTTTCTGTCTCCAGTGATGCTGATTGAGACAAAACTGGATAGAAAGATCAGGAATGTGAAGTATACATTGAATTTATTAATACCAGCATTTTTTGATCAAGAGACACCACTATAAATATACTATAGTGAATATCTTCATTTGGATATTGCCCATCTGTTGTTCTCTTCATTTTCCATATTCTCCATTAACAATACACTATTTGTTACTATTTATGCAGAGAAATCTGGAACATAAACCTATGTGACAAGGGTATAGCGTACTAAACAGAGTTTCACAAAAGAAAAATAATCCAGGAAAACTTTTCAGGGAACAAAGCAGTTTCTGTGGTGGTGGGCAAAAACTTTAGTCTCTCATAAATTTACTAACAGTGCCACCACCACCACAGCCACAGCCGCTAACACCACCACCACCACTTCTTCTTCAGTTCTTATCGTTACACTAGTACTACTGTTCCTTATGTTGTTGCTCATACCTCATACTTTTATGGAGAGGAGGGTGTCTTAGTAAATAAAAATGTTGCTCCAAGAAGGTAGAAGCTAGAGAGTAGCTGTCCCATGAAAAACTAATTTTAAAATAGAAAGCTTTCAGCAGTTGTTTTTCACTTATAAGGAAGTCTCAGACTGAGAGTTTGACAGTTAACAGTACATTCATTAGTATCCCCAATGTGGTTTTCAGCTTTGAGTATTTGTTGTATAGCATTTGATTGGCACACATAATTCTTTTACATGCAAAGTCATGGTTATGGCTTTGCTTGCCAGGTTATGTCTGCTACATTTTGGAGATTAATTTTGATTACACCTTTATATTGGTTCTCACAAAGAAGAAAGGGTTTATTCTATCCTTTACATATTACGATGTTCTTGTTCATTCTGCATTGTTATTACTGCTTTTATAGTGACAATCGTCAATGAAGTGCCTTGATGATCTTATTCCAGTTTCATCATCATCATCATCGTACTGTTACTAAATAAATATTTCATGTCATGGTGAAAAACATGTCTTCACAGTACTAAAAAAATTACCCTGTAATTGTTCACAGCATTAAGAAATTGGCCTGTAATCATGTGATATTAAAATAATTTTTTATTATTTTAATAATATCCAGTTAAGTTGATTTCTGATTTTAATTCTTGTAATAAGAGCTACATACCTCCCAATGCATCTTATTAGAAGTTGTTATAGACTTGTTTTAAAAGTGGCTGTAAGAATAGTATTCATTTCAGATATACGTTTCCTCATTTTTTTCTTCAAAATGTGTTACAGTTGTTGTTCTCTTCATTTTTATGCTTCTATTTTTATTTTTATGTTTTGATTATTTTATTGTAACATAATCACAATGTAAATAATAAAATTTTGATCATATATACACAAAGCTATAACTGATTTTATCAGAATTGTAGACATGCTCAACCTATATATAGTTAGAGTGGTTATGCATGTGTAATCTCATGTGGTAACTGTGAGTAAAGTTAGAAAACTCAGATTGCCATGTGGGGTTTCATATGCTTACGACCATATCACCAACATCAAAATCCATTCTATAATTTAATAGTGTAAATGAGTGGAGTGTGATATTTTTCCAAATGATTGAACCATTTTAATAGTTAAGAACATCTGAAAGAAGTCTCCTTCTTTAGTGTGTAAAGTAAACAATTTTTGAGTGTTTGTTCAAAGGGCATATTTCCAACTTTGACATTTATTGCATATTGTTTATAAAGTGATATTGTGATATTTGGGCACTATATAGTATTATCTAAATCACAAATGTCTGTTAACATATATTTCTTTCCACAGTTCTCCATTGTCTGTAACATGATTCAGTGCAATATAACAACCTGTATGATAAAGTAAAGTAGCTATGTGTTGTAATGAAGTATTGTTTGAAGTAGAAATTAAGTACCAACACTTATAAAGTAGTGCTACCTGTAAGTTATCCATGTACAGAATTTTACAGCAGTTGTTCATTTTGTTAATATTGAAAATGTCATGATTATCCTTCATTTGCTCTTGTAATTTGCCTTTTTCTTCTCTGGCTTTCCTAGCTGATGAAATTTCAACATATGTCATTTCATTACAAATAACTAGTTATGTATGTTCAAGAAATATTTGTCTCTTTCCTTAATACAGTTTTTCATTTCGTTGATTTTAATGTAGAGCATAGTAATTTTTTCCATATTGTGGACTGAAATAGCTGTGAAGTGCTGTTCTTTCATTTTAAATGCTTTGTAGGTAACAGCATGATGCATTTCTTATCCAGTGCTATAAACCCCCCCCCCCCCCCCCCCCCCCACACACACACACACGAAGGATGTTCAATAAAGGTTTAAGTGCCTGCTCGCAACATCTGTTTGCGTCTCGTTAAACTATGTACTCTGATCACTAGTCACTGCAATCTTCACAGTAATAGCTCCATCACTTGAGTGTTGGCCGCCAATAAGATTGAAGGTGTTTCACAATCGGCTCTAAACATCCTTATGGCTGATTTTTGTGAACAGCACTATGCATTTAAGTCTTGTGTTCTCTTAAAGAAAGACACTACTGAAAACTATGATGATTTGAAGAGAGTTTATGGGGACTCTTGCAATATCTTGTTGAATGTGTTTCCTTTCACATCATGCCTTAAAAAATGGGTGGGAAAAAGCTGAATTGTGGGGGGAGCATGTGCACCTGTTTCTGCCATAAAAGAAACAACAACAATCATTGCAGCAGATGCCATTATTCGTGATGACTCGCGTCTCACTGTGAGGCAGCTTTCACACTTCTTTGATATATCCGTTGGGAGTACTCACATAATAAATTTAAAAAAATTAAAGTCTAGGGTGTGCACACAGTGGTACTGCAACTGCTTGTGCTAGAGCGAATGCAGGTTTGCGTCAGTCTGTGTTACTGTTGGAACAATGTGTTGAGGATGAGGTTAATGCTTGGTTGCAAAATATCATCACTGCTGATGAAACATGGGTGTACCATTTTGACCCAGAGATGACATGGAGCAGCACAGAATGGCTCAACCACCACCACAAAACATGTGGGTGCAGAAGTCAGGCAATAAGGTCATGGTCATAACTTTTTACCGAGCGAGGTGGCGCAGTGGTTAGCACACTGGACTCGCATTCGGGAGGACGACGGTTCAATCCTGTCCCCGGCCACCCTGATTTAGGTTTTCCGTGATTTCCCTAAATCGTTTCAGGCAAATGCCAGGATGGTTCCTTTGAAAGGGCACGGCCGATTTCCTTCCCAATCCTTCCCTAACCCGAGATTGCGCTCCGTCTCTAATGACCTCGTTGTCGACGGGACGTTAAACACTAACCACCACCACCATAACTTTTTCTGATTACCAGGGACTGGTGAACATTCATACAGTTCCAAGAGACAAATCACTGTGGATTACTATAAGAACACTCTGATGCAATTGGTAAAAGGTCACATCCTCAGAAAGCGAATGAACATCATTGGACAGTGGAAGTTTCATCAGGACAGTGTCAGGGTACCTATTGATAGGTCTGTTATTGGGTTCTGGCACAAAAACACCTTTACTGGACCTCATCCACCTTCTAGTCCTGACCTGGCACTGTGTGACTCTTTTCTTAACCCACCAGCCTAAAAAGGAACTGAAGGTACATCGGTTCGAAAATGGGACGAAGACAGCAAAAGCTTTGGAGGCAACCTTGAAGAGGATGTCTAGGAATGGCTTCCTGCATATCTTCCAGGAATGACAAAGGAGTGTGAATAAGCACTGGGGGGGGGGGGGGGGGGTATTTTGAGGAGGAAAAAAAATCAGTATAAGTGATTTTTTCACAATAAATTGTTGTATGAGCATTAATGTCAATCTTCATTGAACATCTTTAGTGTGTGTTACTTGGGGAAGGCACTGTTTAAGTATTAGATCTTCTGCACAATACAAAATAATAATCAACTGTGCACTTAAATTTAAAGAAAGGCAACAAGCAGTTTTCTGAAAATGGAGAGACAATAGCATTTGGAATAGCAGTACCTGGAGGTACACACTTAATATTGTTCATGGTGAGACATAATTGATATTTGTGCAAGCTAAGGGATGTGAAGAATAGATACAGTTTGTTTGGTGGCAGCAGCAGAATTGATACAATCGGTGCTTGATTTGTGAAAAAAAAGAGGTCTCAGTACTGTGACCTTCCAAGGGGCACTTTTGAAATTTAGACTTCTTAATATGTTATTTTAACACTTTTTTGGAAATTTTAAAAGTCTGACTACAACATTTGTTTTACATCAGTTCAACTGGAGCAAACGTTCTATCATTCCATGTATCAAAATTTGCTGTTCTGATTATTTTTTTCCAGAGCCGTTATGGTGTAGCTTACAGTCACAAATTGAGCACTAGTTATAATAAACTGAGTCTCAAGAAATTCATTACGTTATTCATTGTTGCTATTCTATAATACATTGAAATCTGTTGATGAAATCATTATCTTAAATTCCTATTCTAATTGCCTTTTGAACTTTTTTGTGAAGGTTATCATCTCTTTAGATGTAGATTCCATCTATCAGATGTGGAGTTTATTCTTCTGCAAGCTCTGTATAACTCTTGCTTGCTGTCATTTCAGATATAAGCACTCCAGTTTTCATCAGCTCTGGAAGCTATGTAAAATCTTTCCTCCAATAGATTATTGTGGTAGCTGAGAAATATTTCCCTGCTTTAATTTCTAAAGTGTTGTTGGTGGATCTGTTACCTTTTATTTCTCAGTTATTTGTAAGTCTGCACGAAAGATGTAATGGTAGTTGTATTGTTTGAGATATTACTAGCTAAAAGATGCTTTCCCTGTCTTTTGAAATATATTTGCTGTATTTCATACATTAAGAATAATTTTCTAGAAACAAAGGTCAGTTTACCATCAGAGCATGAGTTGTGTGCATGGAGGAGGTAGTGAATGCTGCATGGGACCTTGCTGCTTGATGCCGGCGGTCCAAGGCGTGAGTATTACATCAGGTACTGACGGGCTGTGCAACGCCAGTACTTGTGTCATACTTTCACTTTGCCGTCCTATTCAGCTGGGTGTATCCACTCTCATCAGCCCTGGAGTAACCTGCATCAACATGTGAATCATTGCCACGCTAGCTTGGGTTAAAGTTTTTATGAATTATTGGGACTACCATCTAATGGCATGTAAGGTGGTTTTTGCTTGTTTTTTTCAACATACTGAAATAATGTTGTTGAAATATGTATTCTGTATTATTCTCAACTTGTAGAACGCATTATCTGTAAGTATCTTAATTGTTATGTGTATCTTTGAAGTTAGATAACTATTTAGCACCTTTGAACATATAGTTGCCAAAAAATTAACAGTTCTTGTTAGATATAATGCTTAGCAATGTGCTGATTCTTTTTTTATAAGTATAAATACTTAAATACACAGTAAGTGCCGTTCAAACAATGCAGCATTTGTTCTTGGACATTAAGTAATTATGGTAACATTCTACATTTACCAGAGTTAAATATGATCATGTAGATGAACACAAGGCTCAGAAGGGACCTCTTCATGGTAAACTACAATAAAATGTGCAACCCCTTCCCCCCTCCCCTTGGCCACGTGCACATGCTCCTTACCTTGTTGGATATGAAATGAACTTGGGAGGGCATAAAAACTCGTACATCAGTGCATAATTTGTCTCTTAGAGTTAGGCTCATTCTGTTAAGTAACATCTGAATGTGAATAGCAATTAATGGAAGTGAGGATAAAACTTTTCTGATTTGAAAGTGCATCAATGTTTTTGAATTAATTCAGATTTCTTTTTAATGTTAAGAAGATATCCGTCCAAAAAATACTCAGCAATTGGAAAAATAAACCTTGGTGAACATGTTAAAGCAAATTGATATCTCTAGTTACTGATTTTTTTTCTCATGGGTAAGAACTTTTCCTGATGCATGGAGTATGGCAGTGTAGACAGTCATCAGTGCAACACATACTAAAAATTTCCCATGTAATGTATATGATTGCAATGAAATAAGAATGACCTTCGTGCATCCATAGTTGAAATGGAGGACAGTGGGACGTCAGCTGGTTTAAATTTATATTAAAAATGAAGAAATTCCTCCAGCTGTATTTAAGGTGTCAATTTTATTTTGGCAACTAGTTTCAACGTTATAACAATGTCATCTTCAGGCCCATACACTTGTTAACGTCAACTGCGTGTGGCTGATACTAGAAGTCAGTGGTGAGATATGGACTTGCTCCATGTGGAAGATTGTTAGTAACTTGTATGAAGTTTAGACTGGTAGTTCAAAGATCTTTGAACTACCGGAACTACCAGTCTAAAATTCATACTAGTTCAAAGATCTTTGAACTACCGGTCTAAACTTCATACTAGTTACTAACCACCTTCCACATGGAGCACGTCTGTCTCTCACAACTAACTTCTAGTGTCAGCCACACCCAGTTGATGTCAACAAGTGTATGGGCCTGAAGATAATGTTGTTACAACATTGAAACTAGTTGCAAAAATAAAATCGACACCTTAAATGCAGCTGTAGGAGTTTATTCATTTTTAATATAGAAATAAGAATGTTCCAAAATTTATAGGTTTAATAATGTATCCATGACATCAAGGTCTAAATATTTATACGGAGGAACATAAAACTTTGTGACTGAGGCAAACATTTGCTAGCTTTTCATGACAGCATCAATGAGTAGCTCTATTGACACAAAATGAAACAGCAGCAGCAGTAATGTATATGGTCTCTCTTGCCCTTGATGTTTGTCAACATTTGGATATCTTATAATTTTGTTTCCTCTTCATTGTTAATTATAACAAAAGTTGTATCTCATTGTTTGTAGTGTTGGAAGGTTGTTTTTTAGCTGATTAGATGTCGACTGAAGCAGTTGATATGAAAATAATTATGTGGCCTTTTCATTTGTCTGTTTAATATTTCATTTAAAGTTTCTTGAAGCTGGAGTTTGGTAATTTTTAGTCGTGTGGCTGATAATGGAAAGGGAAATTTACTTGCTGAGTGGATTATGAGGAAAGTACACTTAAAAATTGGTACCGGTAATGTAATGACTCATTTAGGAATAAAGAATGCTATATGGAAACCTACCATACTTACAGTTCCCCACACCTTGCTGTTTTGTATGGAATCTAATTATTAAACTTTTTCACTTGATGCTTTTTTTCTATTTGATAATTGTAGAATGCAGTAATTGTAAAGATAATGTAAATAAGTTTGATGTTTACATGCACTGAAGAAATTTCAGTTTAATTTGAGTACTACTGTCCTTGATATAGTAACTGAGTATTTGTTCATCTCTTGCACATAATTAACCCTTACATGATTCAGTTGTAGACACTTGACATAAATTTGCTGTATAATATCTGATACAATAGTTACAGTGATTCATTTTTTATAGTTTAAGAACATCCATTATTTTGTACAATGGTTTCTTTTTCGTTTTTGCTTTATAAAATCATTTTCCACCTCACAGAAATGACATTATTACATTAATGCAAATAGTTATTGTTTATTCCTAAGTTTCTGGCATAGCTTTTCCTTACTTCCATAGACAATTCACATCTATAAATGTCGACAAATATTGCCTATCTGTATTTGATTTTGTTGTGATTTTTTTGAGGGGTTAGAAGACTTAAGAATGCATGGTATTATATTTGTCACCTGGATGCCTGTCTTTTGAAGCTCATGGTTTGAAAGGATGTCAGCCATCTCATTTGGTTTGTTTGGTGTACTTTTTATGTTATTTTAGAGGTAAAATTGTCTATAGTTTGTTTGATCTTAATTTGGTGCTTTTTATTGTGTGAAGAATAAGAAAATGTGTGTAACCAGTTAAGTGACATGATCAAAAACAGAATGACATGGCAAAATAAGATCAATCTGTTGAGTTGGGAGCTTTGGACTACATCTGTTTTGTGACTTACAAGGGACAATAGTCAATAAGCACAGTGAACATGATCCCTTGCATTTAACTGTATTTGAGACCTGTTTGGTGTTTTTTTAAGGCAGTCCTTCATGAATTACACTACAGTGCATAATTTCACACCCACAAGCACTGGTTTATCCAGAAACATATAGTCCATATGGTTTTCTAGTAAAATTACATGTTCATGTGAAACAGAGCAATTTCCTTTTAATAATATCTGCTGTTATTGTTCGGCCTCTGTAATTTGTATTCTCTTCTCAGTAGCTACTTGTTTAAAACTGATTATGCATTATATCATTTCTTCTCCAGCATCTTGTGTAATCCCGTTCAAAGATTTCCACTTCTCTGTTAAGTGATATGTACCACCAAACTGTACCTTAGTACTTACCACAGGTTTTACAGTGCCTGCTCATTCTGCAGTGAGCAACCAGCACAATAAACAGCCACTGTCTCAAATGTTATCTATGTTCCTTACTTCAGCACTCCTGTAATTCAGTTATTACTAAAAGTAATTTCAGTCCTCTTTTGAGACAATGATAACATGAAACTCAAACTTCTTCAGTTACACTCCCAAATATTTGTCTGTGTTCTACTCACATCGTCATTATGGTATTACACCATTTATTCATCTCCAGTGTTACTCCACATACACTCTACTAATTTATCCTTATGTAGAATCCTCCTTTCTGTTTAATTCTCTTCACCTTTCATATTTAACTCTAGTTTATCATGTGCCTAAAAGATCAGCACATCTTCGTGAATGATCTTGATTTTTAGTGGGTGGTGACTTGGAATTATTGTTGGTGCCTTATTCTTCTCCCAGACCTCTATTAATGCTCACAAAATTAATCACAGCTGAGAAATGCTAGTGTGTTGAAAAACATTTTCACATAATTAATGCATAAGTAATCAAAGTCTGGCATATCACAAATCAAAACATTTTGCCTATGTAAGGAACCACTGTAAGTGGCCTCATTTTACACAACTCTGAGTATTGTGTACTCATCATCATATTATTTTACCAAAACAAATGGACTGAGTAAACAGCACAAATCCAGTAAAATGTGGGGGAACAGACCTGTTGAATCCCTTTCAAAGCTGTGATGCCAGTCATAAACAAGTTACAACTAGATTTTCCAGTGTTTCACATAATAATAATAATAATAATAATAATCTTTATTTGACCATAATAAGTTTACAGTTGGACTTCGTCTGTTTTTATACATTTACAATACCATGCCATACATATAATGGATATATACAATAAATAGCACACTATGTGCTATTATATATCATTTACCATCATTAACAAACTGGGGTATGCAAAAGCAGAAGTGTAATAATGGAGCTCAAAAATCTTTGAGTAAGTACAAACATTATTCAGTTAACAGCTGTTGCAATTTGACTTTAAAACGATTTCCATGGAATTACTTTATATCATTTGGAAACCTTTTATAGAATTGTCTTCCATCTTCAAGCGTACTGTGATCTATAGCTCTTTTATTACTCAGTCTTCTATGATGATTACATTTGTTTTGGGTATTGTAATGATGAGTGTATGTATTCATTATGCATAGTTTGCCATTCTCTTTTACAGACATAATAGACTTAAGCACACTGTCAGTATATTGTAATTTTTGAAGTAGTTCCTACAGGACTGGCATTTGCTTACATTAGCAAATTTCCTAACTGTTCTCTTTTGAAGCCTAAATATCTTATCCATGTGGACTTTAGTGCTCAGCCTCAAATTTCAATCCCATATTGGAAATGTGAATAGATTAATCTGTAGTACACTTGTTTAGGGACAGGAGAATTTATTGTATTTGAGAGGTATTTTAGTTAGTAAATATCATAGCTAATCTTTTTACAGATTTAGCTAATATGCTCTTACCATGTAAGATGTTCATCAATCATAATACATTTATTTATCAGATGTTTCCACTGTAGAAAGTAATTAAATATGACACTGGTTATAATTTAACAAGAACTTCATTTACATCCCTTACTAAAATGTTTTATGAGGATCTCACATACTGCCTTTGGCTCACTCGCTCATTCCATTTTCTTCTAGTGCTGTGTTACTGAGTCTTGGATTGTCTTTGTTTTCACATGCTTTTTTTACTGTGTTGCATGTTACTAACATCACTGGATTCACTTATCTGTTCCATATAAAAGTGTGTTTTTAGAGAATTCAGGGATTCCCAGTATGTTGTTTTGGGGTTTTTCCACTTTGCCAGAAAGTACTGCAATTTTATGTCTCGGAATGGCACATATCATACCTTTCAAATTTTCCTTTAATTTGTGGATTTCTGGCAGAATTTTTAGATTCTTTGTGTGATCTGATTTCCTTAGAATTCCCCCGCCCCCACACCCCCAAGATTAGATATGCCCAACTAAAATTAAGGTTAAATATTTCATAAATATGACTTCACTTTTTGTTTACAATAATTGATTTGTATATCTACTGCTAATCTCTGTGCACCATGTGTTCCTGCCATTTATTATGGTCAGTTTATGTCTTACTTGTGAGTAAATGACTATGCAGAATTATTTTGTGGCCTGTGTGGCCTGACTTACTCTCTGGATAGCATTTTGTGGTCTAATAGATAATTTTCAATTGTTCTTATCACTAATTCTTCCCTATTTAAATGCGTAACAACACAGTCAGTGCAAGATTGGAGTTAGGTGTTACTCTGGTTGGTAACAAATTAATGTGGACATGGTTGTAGGAATGTAACAAGTCAGAATTCCTAAGACAATTTCTTATAGTTTGAGTCTATGTTCACATCTTCTTTTGTTTGTTGATAGTTTATCCAGAAGTTCTGCTAAATAGCAGAATAATTCATCTACATCTCTATTTGTTGATCTGTATAGGCCTACAATAGTTCAGCTGTTTTTGCATAGCTTTATTTCTACTTCTACTGATTCAAAGGATGTTTCCACAGCAAGTTCATCAACCTAATCAATGTTTTTGCACTGAATGTTATTTCTGACATAGATACTACACCACCACCAGTTTGTGTCTTTCTACAGTATGCACTCACAAATTTGTAATTATTTAACCTTGCACCCAAGTTCATTCACTGCATGTAAGTTTGGTTTACTCTCTCTTAGACTTTCATCAAAAACTGGACTTTATGGAACATTATTTTACATTTTTTGTCTTCTTTGCTTCTGTCAGCAGGTGTTTTGCCATCATCCGTGAACACCAAAGGCTGTTTTACACTAAAAAATGGACTTCAAGTTCACTGATAAATGAACTTTATTATTATTATTATTATTATTATTATTATTATTATTATTATTATTATTATAAAGCTACTCAGTTTGATCTATTTTGTAATCAGTTTGCTTAATTTTTCACACAAAAAATGCGTACCCTCACAGTTGAAAATTCTGATAACGAGCTACGCAAAAATTTATGCCACTGCCAATATGTGGGCATAAATAAAGGCAAATGAAATAGGGTGTTGTCTACTCCTCTGCTCAACTGTCAAAAGCCTCTTTGCTGGGGTGTCCTTCTACTGAAGTTTCTGGTTAGTTACCTTTGTAATAAAATTAATATCTTACAACCTGGAAACAACACCAAAAAACCAAAAATGCAGAAAATTACACATACATTTACATGTCGTGTTCTGTAAATCTCATCGCGACAGTGAGCCTTCAGGTATGCAGAAGAAGTTATACCTCTATCAGATGACCATTATAAGGGAAAAGTGAATAAAATACAGAAACAGGAAAAAAACTGAAAAATTATTTCCTGAAAATGATCTCAAAGCAAGGAATATGAAATACAGTGTGGTTCAAGTGTAAATTTCTATATGCACTGTTACTTCCCAGCATGTAGTGTGTAAGTAATGTAGTACATTTTCAAATCTGATATGAAGCATCTTTTGTAAATACAGAACATCACTTGTGTTTTGAATTAATTGTGACTTCTAATTATCAGTGCAGTATAGGATCCACATTAGCCCAGATAATCAGGAACATTCTGTATACAAACAACAAATTGTGATTAGTACTAATTTACTCATATTTATTATCATGGGAAATACTTCTAGATTATTGTCCTATATACACATACAAATAAACAGTTGACTCTCAGTAATTCAAAGTTTGACTGATCAAGCTGAAGTTGCAATAAGGGTATTCAAAAAAATAAATAAATAAATAAATAAATAAATAAAATTAAGAAATAGTACTGCAGTTCATGAACTTCTAAATTAGCTAGGTTAAATACAGGGTGTCAAACGGAAGACGCCTGGCAGGGATCTGTGGGTTGTGCAGCATGGCCAATGGCCATGGCATCTGCCAGTAGTCTGCTGCATGTGCGCTTGCCCTGAGTTAAGCATGAACAACATTGCCACCTAATTAAGCTTACCTTTATTTATGGCAAGAGCTCAAAATGATGTCCCTCTGTGATAAGAGCAGGCTGACAACTGAACACATTAGTAAACACTCGATAAATTTCAGCTGCTGAAATTTGGGAAATGGCTAGCCAAACCCTGTCTTCCAACTCTTCAAGCGTATGGGGATTGGTGACATACACCTTGTCTTTTAACATTGCCCAAAGATAAAAATTACACAGATTTAGATCTGGAGAACGATGAGGCCAGTCAGTTATCTGTCACAGAAACACTGACAATGTGTGGGCTTGCGCAGTCCTGCATGAAATAACCATACAACTTTCTGTTAGGCGTTCGTCCTAAAAAAAAAAAAAAGTTTGCAGTATTTTGTTCACATACCTGTTTCAATGTATTGTTCATGGAAAAAGATTGGTGCAATAATTCATCTTGCACTAATTGCACATCACACTCCTGTTTTCACATCATGCAGAGGTTGTTGTCATAATTCGTGAGATCCAACTTTGATTGTTCTTAGAATCCGTGTAACCTGAGAAGTGCAGCCAAGCTTCACAAGAAAAAATAGCATCTGACAATCAACTGTACCATCAAACACAGTCTATAACAGCCAGTTGCAATAACAACATCCAGCAATAGTATCTAAATCTCTCATTTGTTGTGGTACAGTTGTTTTGTGTGATTTCGGTTTGTGCATAGCTCTGTAAGCAGATGCTGTTGACACACAAACCTGAAGTGCCAAATTGCACAGAGATTTTCTCAAACTTCTTTCCTAGGTCTCCCCTTTCTTGTCTATTTTATAACTGATTAAAACACTAACTTCTCTAGGCCTTAGTTGGTGTAACACAGATCTAGTCTTGAAATGTCTTCATTAATCTGTGTATTGTCGAATCATTGGGAACATGCACACTGGGAAATTTTCATATGGATTCAAGCCGATATTCCACGTACGATTCTATTTTTGCATAGTCTACACAAGAAACACTTGTTTATCCTTAATCTATACCTTACTGAATCAAAACTCGTCATGAAGCAAAACAAAACACTCAAACACAATATAGAAGACACATGCACAGTATTTCTGTGTGAGGACTGGACCCATCAACGTACAGGCAGGAAAAGCCTCAGACTTGGTGCAGTTGCAATAATGATGTCCAGCAACAATATTTGAAGCAATTAAACTTGAAAAAAAAAAAAGAAAAAAAAAAGAAAACACTGGTACACTCAGTCGAACAGTGTAGGAGACACGCGCAAAGTACAAATGTCAGAGAACCATGCACAGCAACAACCAGCAGATGCAGTGACAGCAACTGGCAGATGTGCTGCATGATCCTCAGACTCCTCCCGGGTTCTTTTGTGAGACATCCAGTATGTTCTAACTACTGTAGATAAATTGCCTTAATATAATTAATGTATTTCTAATGTTATGGAAGCAACAACAGGTGAATAGGGTAGAAATGTAATGCCAGGAAACTCACCCAGTGTAAACAAGGAAGGTTGCATGGTGCAGTTGATGATGCAGCTCAGATTAAATTGCTGATAGGAAGAGAAGTCGGGCAGAGGGAATCGGGCTGTGTATAACCTCATCTTTATCAGTTAACTGCTGGTGGCTCAAATGGTTTTAAGTCAAAATGTAATACATGCACTGGTTGATTCCATTTAAAAGTGCTGGGCTCTTCAACATCACAACCATTTCCTTTTTTCTTGTAATATACTTTTGTGTATACACATATGGAGAATCCCATCTATTGTTGGAAAACATTCTGATTCAGTGTAGTAAAAATTAAGTATAAAAAATTACTGAAACAATATAAATATTGAAAAAATATTAGGTTTTTAACAATGCTTACAATTTCTATAAGAGAGATGCATTTTTATTTAGTGCAGTTTCTACAGAATAAAATCAGAAGGTGAATGAGCTAACACTGAACATTGCTTTTCCCTGAGAGAGGATTTGTTAAAAGTTGGTTGCTTTTTGGAGTCTCCTATTACATTACAGAAAACAAATTGTTTCCCAGTTTTGTCTTTTGCAATATTGCTAACTCCCAACAAAATTTCTCTTGAACATCGTTTGGTTGCAGATGCCAAGCTACCTGCATAAATAATACACAAGGCGTCCTGAAAAACCATTAAAACCGAGTGTAAAGGTATTAACAAAAAGAAACAAATTGTTGTTTGGATTAATATTCCTATAATTTTGTAACTATTTAGTAAAAATGTTCACATTACAGATTAAATGAAACAGAAATCCACTGATGATGGCACAGAGATGCTGAAACATGTTTTGGAACATGGAAAAAATGGTGTTTTGCATAACTGTTAGACTTGACACTTAGCAGTTATAACTGCAAACATGGTAAACACAAGGAGCTGCAAACCCAAATGATGAATATTGTTACTGTTCTGTAATGAGATTCACACCTCTTTCACAATAACTGGCATCTCAAGGCTTCTAATGTTCCTTTTGTGACCAGGAAGGATGATTCTTTGCCATAACAGGGGTTTAGCATGTTATCATTCCACAAGGATAGAAGTTAAGTTTTGGGAATTCAGTACCAGAAATGGCTGGAAATTTTTATTGCAAATGCATTATTGATATTTGGTTCAATATCCTAGTAAGTTTTCAGGTGGCATACAAATAGGGAATATGATAAGTTGTATTATTTGCTTCCAGTATATGTTCTAGCTATAAAAATAAACATTCTTCTTAAAGAGGTAACTGCTAGTGATCCTGAAACATCTGCAACTGAAACACACAAATTATCTTTGAGATCAAAGTTTCTTGCGATATTATCCTCGTGTAAACGTTTTTGGTGTTCTTGTTGCATCAGATCCAAGTAAATATCAACCTTAAGATGAAATCCTCCTCCATATTTGTCACGAGCAGCTGACTTTCAAATGCATGAACACTTCGGCATTTGTCAGTACTGTGAAACAAATCTCTTCATCTGCTTTCGATATTTTGGAAGGTAGCAGTATAGATCAAACAAGAAAAAACTGTCCAGTAAACATGGGCCCTAAAGTACATATTGTAAGAGCTATGAGCACATGTTCATCTTTGCTAATGCGAACACATTTCTACTGAAAAAGTGCTCATAGCTCTTAAGGTATGCATTTTAGACCCCATGTTCACTACACAAAATATGGCCAGCAGTGAGTGTGCAGTAGAAGAGATTTCTTTCACAGTATCAGAGACCTAGTGTTGCTCATAGCTCGTAAGGTATACATTTTAGAGCTCATGTTTGCTAGACTTTTTTCCTTTGAATTATTGTTCTTGACATATCCCTGAATATTGACCATTCCTCCTGGGACATCCTGTATAGCCACTGTTCCTTCATATTCCAATTCCTACTGTTTCTCTAATAACAGAATGCCAGTATGTAGAAACATAGGACAAAATTTTAAATTCATCAAATATTATTCTGTGTTTATTTGTAAGATCATGGTCAGCAACTGCTGATTTCCTATGTTCTCAGTTTTTAACATACATCTGGTGTCCTGCACAGCAGCACGTAACAGTATAGGTAGACATCATCATCATCATCATCATCATCATGCCTTTCAGCGTTCAGTCTGCTGCATAGCCCCCTTATAAAATTCCTCCATAATCCCCTATTCAGTGCTAACATTGGTGCCTCTTCTGATGTTAAACCTATTACTTCAAAATCATTCTTAACCGAATCCAGGTACCTTCTCCTTGGTCTGCCCCGACTCCTCCTACCCTCTACTGCTGAACCCATGAGTCTCTTGGGTAACCTTGCTTCTCCCATGCGTGTAACATGACCCCACCATCTAAGCCTGTTTGCCCTGACTGCTACATGCATAGAGTTCATTCCCAGTTTTTCTTTGATTTCCTCATTGTGGACACCCTCCTGCCATTGTTCCCATCTGCTAGTACCTGCAATCATCCTAGCTACTTTCATATCCGTAACCTCAACCTAGTTGATAAGGTAAACTGAATCCACCCAGCTTTCACGCCCATACAACAAAGTTGGTTGAAAGATTGAACGGTGCACAGATAGTTTAGTCTTGGTACTGACTTCCTTCTTGCAGAAGAGAGTAGATCGTAGCTGAGCACTCACTGCATTAGCTTTGCTACACCTCGCTTCCAGTTCTTTCACTATGTTGCCATCCTGTGAGAATATGCATCTAAGTACTTGAAACTGACCACCTGTTCTAACTTTGTTCCTCTTATTTGGCACTCAATCCATTTATATTTCTTTCCCACTGACATTACTTTCGTTTTGGAGATGCTAATCTTCATACCATAGTCTTTACATTTCTGATCTAGCTCTGAAATATTACTCTGCAAACTTTCAATCGAATCTGCCATCACAACTAAGTCATCCGCATATGCAAGACTGCTTATTTTGTGTTCACATATCTTAATCTCACCCAGCCAGTCTATTGTTTTCAACATATGATCCATAAATAATATGAACAACAGTGGAGATAGGTTGCAGCCTTGTCTTACCCCTGAAACTACTCTGAACCATGAACTCAATTTACCGTCAACTCTAACTGCTGCCTGACTATCCATATAGAGACCTTTAATTGCTTGCAAAAGTTTGCCTCCTATTCCATAATCTCGTAGAACAGACAATAACTTCCTCCTAGGGACCCGGTCATATACCTTTTCTAGATCTATAAAGCATAGATACAGTTCCCTGTTCCACTCATAACACTTCTCCATTATTTGCCGTAAACTAAAGGTACAGGTAGACAGATCAATATAATTGCTTCCACAGTTACAAGGAATTTTACTAATTCCAGGGAATCTGAGATGGAGACTATCCTTAACTGTGTGCAACATCTACTTTTCCTTCTTAGGTGTTCAGAAAATAAGTCTTGCACCTCTACTTCTGAGGACCCTACCTTTTTTTCTAGATGTAGCACCATAGAAAGGAACTAGCACAATAGGATGATCATCACAAAAGAAACAAGAATGTGGAAATGTTGATCAATTGCTCATGCTCTTGATGTTCAGAAGAGACACAGAAATCCACTAAATTGTTCAAGTTTATGTGAGAATGCTGACATCATCAATGTGGACATGGACAAAATATCTAGCAGCATGACATAATTATGAGTCATACTGACCAATTACAAGCCATCTATGGGCAATAAATGGTCACAACAGCAGCACCCATGACTGTTAGTTGTTCCTGAAAAGGACATGGACGATATACATTATTAATTGACATTAAGTCAGGACTGTCCGTGACTATAACTTCTAGGGTAAGGATGTATTTTATCAATTATATTCCATCTTAAGTCACAATCTTTTTATTTTATAGTTGCTGCCAATATGGTTCAGAGCCACAACTCCATTGTCAAGGACTGTACAGACATAATGGCTGTTACATCTGTTTCAGTTTTTCATCTAACAGAAACAGAAAGACATAGTTGTTAGTCTTGATGATAAAACAGTGTCAGGTGGGATAACTGATAGAAATACAAGTATTTCAAAATAATATATGCATTTGACCAAATAACAAATCTCTTCATCTGCTTTCGATATTTTGGAAGGTAGCAGTATAGATCAAACAAGAAAAAACTGTCCAGTAAACATGGGCCCTAAAGTACATATTGTAAGAGCTATGAGCACATGTTCATCTTTGCTAATGCGAACACATTTCTACTGAAAAAGTGCTCATAGCTCTTAAGGTATGCATTTTAGACCCCATGTTCACTACACAAAATATGGCCAGCAGTGAGTGTGCAGTAGAAGAGATTTCTTTCACAGTATCAGAGACCTAGTGTTGCTCATAGCTCGTAAGGTATACATTTTAGAGCTCATGTTTGCTAGACTTTTTTCCTTTGAATTATTGTTCTTGACATATCCCTGAATATTGACCATTCCTCCTGGGACATCCTGTATAGCCACTGTTCCTTCATATTCCAATTCCTACTGTTTCTCTAATAACAGAATGCCAGTATGTAGAAACATAGGACAAAATTTTAAATTCATCAAATATTATTCTGTGTTTATTTGTAAGATCATGGTCAGCAACTGCTGATTTCCTATGTTCTCAGTTTTTAACATACATCTGGTGTCCTGCACAGCAGCACGTAACAGTATAGGTAGACATCATCATCATCATCATCATCATCATGCCTTTCAGCGTTCAGTCTGCTGCATAGCCCCCTTATAAAATTCCTCCATAATCCCCTATTCAGTGCTAACATTGGTGCCTCTTCTGATGTTAAACCTATTACTTCAAAATCATTCTTAACCGAATCCAGGTACCTTCTCCTTGGTCTGCCCCGACTCCTCCTACCCTCTACTGCTGAACCCATGAGTCTCTTGGGTAACCTTGCTTCTCCCATGCGTGTAACATGACCCCACCATCTAAGCCTGTTTGCCCTGACTGCTACATGCATAGAGTTCATTCCCAGTTTTTCTTTGATTTCCTCATTGTGGACACCCTCCTGCCATTGTTCCCATCTGCTAGTACCTGCAATCATCCTAGCTACTTTCATATCCGTAACCTCAACCTAGTTGATAAGGTAAACTGAATCCACCCAGCTTTCACGCCCATACAACAAAGTTGGTTGAAAGATTGAACGGTGCACAGATAGTTTAGTCTTGGTACTGACTTCCTTCTTGCAGAAGAGAGTAGATCGTAGCTGAGCACTCACTGCATTAGCTTTGCTACACCTCGCTTCCAGTTCTTTCACTATGTTGCCATCCTGTGAGAATATGCATCTAAGTACTTGAAACTGACCACCTGTTCTAACTTTGTTCCTCTTATTTGGCACTCAATCCATTTATATTTCTTTCCCACTGACATTACTTTCGTTTTGGAGATGCTAATCTTCATACCATAGTCTTTACATTTCTGATCTAGCTCTGAAATATTACTCTGCAAACTTTCAATCGAATCTGCCATCACAACTAAGTCATCCGCATATGCAAGACTGCTTATTTTGTGTTCACATATCTTAATCTCACCCAGCCAGTCTATTGTTTTCAACATATGATCCATAAATAATATGAACAACAGTGGAGATAGGTTGCAGCCTTGTCTTACCCCTGAAACTACTCTGAACCATGAACTCAATTTACCGTCAACTCTAACTGCTGCCTGACTATCCATATAGAGACCTTTAATTGCTTGCAAAAGTTTGCCTCCTATTCCATAATCTCGTAGAACAGACAATAACTTCCTCCTAGGGACCCGGTCATATACCTTTTCTAGATCTATAAAGCATAGATACAGTTCCCTGTTCCACTCATAACACTTCTCCATTATTTGCCGTAAACTAAAGGTACAGGTAGACAGATCAATATAATTGCTTCCACAGTTACAAGGAATTTTACTAATTCCAGGGAATCTGAGATGGAGACTATCCTTAACTGTGTGCAACATCTACTTTTCCTTCTTAGGTGTTCAGAAAATAAGTCTTGCACCTCTACTTCTGAGGACCCTACCTTTTTTTCTAGATGTAGCACCATAGAAAGGAACTAGCACAATAGGATGATCATCACAAAAGAAACAAGAATGTGGAAATGTTGATCAATTGCTCATGCTCTTGATGTTCAGAAGAGACACAGAAATCCACTAAATTGTTCAAGTTTATGTGAGAATGCTGACATCATCAATGTGGACATGGACAAAATATCTAGCAGCATGACATAATTATGAGTCATACTGACCAATTACAAGCCATCTATGGGCAATAAATGGTCACAACAGCAGCACCCATGACTGTTAGTTGTTCCTGAAAAGGACATGGACGATATACATTATTAATTGACATTAAGTCAGGACTGTCCGTGACTATAACTTCTAGGGTAAGGATGTATTTTATCAATTATATTCCATCTTAAGTCACAATCTTTTTATTTTATAGTTGCTGCCAATATGGTTCAGAGCCACAACTCCATTGTCAAGGACTGTACAGACATAATGGCTGTTACATCTGTTTCAGTTTTTCATCTAACAGAAACAGAAAGACATAGTTGTTAGTCTTGATGATAAAACAGTGTCAGGTGGGATAACTGATAGAAATACAAGTATTTCAAAATAATATATGCATTTGACCAAATAACAATTGTCTTCTGCATTGGTGAAAAATTCTGCATTTGCTCTTACATTTTGAATGACTTAGCATGTTATGACGGTAGCTACTAAATGACTCAAATGACACACACTAAACTACATCATATTATGGGGTTGTGACAGAGTACTGAATTCAGAATTATTTCCAGTTACGAATGTTAATGAAAGAAAATAAAAAACAGGTTAGAGGAGCGAGAGTTGATAATTTCTGTTTTAAATTCTTATATATTCAACATTAGATTTGACATGTTTATTAACATACTGAGTGACTCAGAATACTCATTACAATTTCCAGCTTGCAGTGCAAAGTGTGTAATTTATACCTGTGGAGATAGTAAAATAATAATAATAATAATAATTTTGGGATTTTGTCAAAAGCTCGAGATTTTACTCAGATTTGATGCAGCAAGAAAACTAAGCATGTTTTGTGCAGTATATTGTTTTTGTCACCTATTTAACTCCTGGTATTTAATATCCTGTTCTTCAAAGTGCAGTGCTCAGCAATTATCCTGCTGCTGTTTCTACACAGAACAAACGTTTTAAAGAAATCCAAGAACAGTAGACCAGGCATCATCAGTCAGCTCATTTCTACCACATATGTGAATCATCTTGTTCTTTCATCATGATTTCTTTAAATCTTCTGAAATGTGCTATTTCTGAACCATAAGTGGTATAGATGTAGATGTAAACTGCACCTGATGGTGAGTCAAAAATGTGATGATGATGATGATGATGATGGAGGTGCAACCAGTCATGACTGGAAAATTTTACTAGATTTGTATAGACATTCTTTTCTCGTTTTGCTCAATGTACTGATCAACACACTGAAAGTCTGAATTTTGACTGTTACACTCCACTTTTCCACTGTTTGGTAAACATCCATGGCTTCCCATTCTTCTGAAAAGTTAAGGATTTCAGGAACTCTTTAACAATTGTGCTTGCCTTGGAAAGTTACTATCATTGCCCATGTATCAGTTGTTATAACACATGTGAGAGCTGGAAACAGGTTTCCATCCATGTCCAATACTATTCTTGGCAGTTCTTTAGCTTAAATTTATACTGACTATTTGCATGTCTCACTTTTCTACATTTGCCCCTAAGGCATTAAAAAGCAGTGTGGATTATTACCAGGTTTTCAGTCCTGTACATCAAAGCTCCTGTAACAGTCATTACTATATATGCCCTATTTTCATTAGTGATTTTACACCTATCAAAAACTTCAGAAGGAAGGGGAAAAAATGAGAAGCTGGAACATTGTTGCAACTACTGCAACTGTTGGTGTTACTAATACTTGCTGAACAATGACGGAGGAATTTTTCCTTCCATTACTGCTTTGCCTGTTTGATACTGAATAACAAGTTTCAATGTAACAAGCTGATGAATACCAAAGTGTTGTTCCATTTCTTCATAACCCCCATTTTTTGCAGTGTTTTGTGGCCTTTAGTTTCTGATGGACAAACACCAAGGAGCCTGGTTGTTTTTTCTCTTTCACTGAGCCATAAAAGAATTCTTAGCTTATTCATTTTGCATCTCTCTCATACCATTTGAATGATTTGTGACAAAGAGATCTCCTATCATTAGAAAAAAATCTTTTTTGTTTCTTTTTCCTGGTATGCAGTTCTAGTCAGATTTCGTAATTGAAGACATAATAGCCATATGGTACTGTGACTAGTCCTAAAGTGTATAAACACAAACACTTTCTAGGCCACTTTTTATTTTATTTGGTAAAAGGTCCTCCTCAGATCCATTACGTATGAATTACCCTGAAGCACAGGTCATTGATCTGCAAAGATTCTAACTGGTGACCTGCATTTCACAACAACTCCAACCAGAGTTCAGCAGTCCAAACTCAATTTCAGATTATGTAAGAAAAACTTTCTTAGCAGTAAGTGCTATAACTTGGATACCATTGCATAGATTGACAACCATGGTGTTTTAGTTGTGAATGAACAGTGGTATACAAACGAGTTAATTAGTGTATATCATACACTCTCTGTGATGTTTTGCCCTGTCCCCAGTAGAAAAGGAAACATAATGGTGGGGTAGCAATCTTTGCTGTGACAGTTAAGTAGAAATTATAATGTAATGGATGTAAGTACTTTTAGAATAAAAGGGTATTGTAGAACTTGCAGCAATTAATTACAAGTGGGAGTAAGAGAACTTATTTATTTTAAGTCCTCCCTGTGGTATCCTGGATAATTTCTTTGAAGTTCTTAATGACTTGCGTGTTGACATAGTAAATATCACAAAAAAATAAAGGCTGGGTTAAGATGATACTGACTGGAACTGTAAACAGTGATCTATTATCTACTGACTCCAGCTCAGGAAAACTGATTCAGTATTCAGTTTATTCACCATTGACCACTTACAGTGGAATAGGTCTGAACATTAAATATACAATTAACAATAACTTTACAGTAAAGTTTTTACAATTTAATTCCACTTATTTTAGGAATATTCATATATACTAATGTCAATGATTATTTGAAAATATTCTGTTATCTTATAAAATGAGTGTTTGAGTAACCAATCATAAATCTTACATTTGAAAATATTGCTGGTCAGTGACCAAGCAGCTGCTGGAAGTTTATAGAAGAATTTTAAACTCATTATTTTGTGTGAGTTAGCAGTCTTTGTGGGGCTGTGTCTTGGTATGTCAAAGTCCAGTTTGCCTCTGGCATTGTGGGGATGTATGTTCTCTCTGGTCTCAAACTCATTTAAGTTGCTTTTGACATAAAGCAGTGCTGTGTAGCTGTATAAATTCACAACAGTTAATATCATGTGCTTGATAATGAGGGGGCAGCAGTGTTTCTTAGGCTTAACTTTGCCCATTATTCTGTTTACTTTTTTTTTCTCCAAAATTTCACTGACATAGTAAGAATGTCCATATAACAATATGCCATAGGAAATGGGTGATTGAAACAGGCCAAAATATACCACCTTTAGATACTCATCAGTGACTACATCTGTCAGTCTCCAGATGAGATAATACACTCTTGCTATTCTCTTGCAGATATGGCTAATGTGTTCCTCCCAGTTTAATTTTGAATCAATGTGGAATCCTAACAATTTAACTGATTTGCTTTCAACAGCTATAGTTAAACCCAGAATTAGTTCTTGAGTTTTATCAGGATTACATAGGAATTCATTAGAAGAAAACCACTTCATTACTAGTTCTAGTTTTTCCGGTGTTGCCTGATGCAGTTCTGTTGTCATGGTGTGTACTGGGCAGTGTTGTGTCATCACACAATTGAATTTGCTCCTACATGGTAAGGTAAGTCATTAATTGCAGTGATGAACAGAAAAGGACCTAGAACCAAGCCCTGAGACACTCCAGTCCAAACTTCCGTCAGTGAGGAGCATCTATTTTTAATTGATACAAACTGTTTCTTGTTCCTTAAGCATGATTTGATTACATGTAAAGATGATCTGTGTATGCTGTAAAATTCCAGTTTTGCAAGTAGGGTGTTAAATGGTATGCAGTTGAAGGCTTTGCTAAGATCACAAAGTACAACTGATACTAGATCCTAATTTTTTAATGTAGTTAACACCTGGTTAACAAATTCAGTGACAGCAGTAACAGTATTTTTACCATGTTGATATGCAAACTATCTGTTGGAGAGGGGATCATGCTTTTCAAAATAGTTATTTAATTGGTTGTACATTAGATATTCAAAAACTTAAGAGAAAATTGGGACAATAGAAACTGGTCGATAGTTTTGGGGCAGGTCCTTATCTCCCTTTTTAAAGACTGGTATCACTTTAGCAGATTTGAGTGCATCTGAGAAAACTCCAGATTCTAAACACATATTAAAAATGAAAGAAAGAGGTTGACAGATAAAGTGTAATTTTTTTTTTTTTCATTAGCATACACAGCATACACAGATCATAGTTAGAGAACCAATAACAGTCCATACTTTTGGAGTTGGTGAACCTTGTCACAGCTTTTACAATATTCTCTGGGGTGACAACATTCCAGTGGAAAGTATACCTCCTATGGGGCACAGCACCAAGATGATCTAGTGCACAAGTGCCATTTTGCTTGATTTTGTTTTTCAGCTCACTCACTGAGGTTAGGAAGTAATTATTTACTTCTTCTGGGACCAGCACTGCATCTTATGTGTGGATTTGTGAATCATATTGGTTGATGATGTCCCATGCTGCTTTAAATTTTTTGGCAGCACTGTCAATGTATGTTCACATGCATGTTTTTTGGCAACTCTTATAGAGTTTATCTAAAATGTAAAAAAACCTTCAAAGACAATTATCTAGCTCAGGTCCTTGTTTACAAGAATTTTTATATATTCTGTGCAGTCTGAGCATCTCCTCCCTAGTGAGAGCTAGCTCATCTGTATACCATTTAGCTGTTTGTTTTTGTTTATGCTTAGGGCTACTTTTGATTAATGGTGAGCAGGTGTACCATAAATCTGAGTATTTTCAGGAAGCTGTTAAACACAATTTCACCAGCACCCTTCCCAGATTGTATAAAACATTCAAAGTCCCAGTTAACATCAGATAATTTGTCAATAAATAAATTAATATATTCATCTTTCTGCCCTCTTATCCATGTGGCATTAGACTTGATTCTGACTGATGTGTCTGATTTAGGCAACTGACTGCAGCAGAATGTTAAAATCAATGGTTCATGATCAGCTAGGGCTCCACTGGCAAGTTTGACGTCATACATATCTCGAGAAAAATTTACTATAATATTATCTAAGCACGCATCATCCTGTGTTGGTGTGTAATTTTTACATTGTAAATTAAGTGATCTTAAGATATTAAAAAATGTTCTAGTAACATGTTCATCACTGTTGGCCGTTTCAATGTTGAAATCGCCACAGATAATTAGTTTTGTTTTAGACTTTAGTATTTTCCTCATAAGCAGCTCAAATCTTTAGAAAAATGTATTTGCATCTCCACCTGGTGATCTATATAAGCTAACAATTATAGTATTCTCTGCATTTAGTCTTATACAGATAAATTCTCCATCTAGTTCTGCACAGTAAGAGCTAACATCTATTTTGGTAAACATTATAGTATCTTTAGCAAATATTAGAACACCTCCATTCTTTCTTTCACTTCTTCACATAATGTCTCCAACAGCTTACCCTTGAGGAACAAAATATAGTACTTGATACGCTGTCAGCCAATGTTCTGAGACACAAACAACATCAATGTTTTCAATACTGCAAAAAATGCTCTAATTGTAATACTTTCTTCCTGATGCAGTGAATGTTCATTTGCATCACAGATTTATGTTTATTGTTTATTGTCTGTGAACACTCTCTCACCTGAATGTTGCTTTTAGCACCTAGTTCAAGTACAGGAGGTTTATTACCTGCCGATTCACTGACTTTTATACTAAAAAATGTTGCACATTCCAGGTATTATTCAAATCGCTACTTTTGTAGATTGTTTTATTCCGTTTGAGTCTTTCTTTAATTATTTCATTGACATGTTCGCACACAAACTTTTTTCCATAATAGTTTAGGTGGTGCCGAAGTCTGGTGAGAAGGTTACGCTGCAGTTTACTTATATTGACCACAGCATAATTTGCATATTCAGAGCTTAGTTTCTTTATTTTAACACAGATTCTTCGAATTTCTTTATTAGCGCATGAACTCTAGATTAGATCTGCGTATGAGGCACTGTAGCAACAACTGTATTCCTTGATTAATTTTTTTCTAGAAAGTTCTGAAGCACTTTTACGCAAACAAGTGCTTCATTTTTCACATCATCATTTGATCCCGTTATGCATACAACAAAATCATTTTCTTGCATGGATTTTGTTTGAGTGCATGTGTCTAAACTGTGTTTAGTTCCCACTCCAGGTTTGACAACACTGGTCACTGCTATGTCTCGATTTATTTCTTAAAACATACTAGATATATTCCTGCCGTGGCTGTCTGTTAGAAAAAGCACACTGTTCTTTTTACCTGATGTTCCCCATTTATCATCATTTTTCTCAGCGTTATTATTCGTTTTCAGCGCATTGTCTTTTGCAAGGTCTGGATCATTTACACTGTCCTTAACACCATCACTGGACTGCAGAACACCGTATTTGTTTATACTAGATCAGTTTAATTCAACTTTCCAGACAAATAAGCCCACTAGAGAGGTCAATAGCAGCAAAAAATGCATTGACAATTTTACAACTAACAAAATTCCCCTGGAGCTTGTCTTTTCTGAGCACCATGCGTTTCAGGTACTGACGGAAGCTGAAAATCATTATATGATTAACAAAAAGAAAAAAAAAGTGACAAAAAGAAAAAATCTTGATAATGAAGTTGAAAGCCTCAGCAGTATGATAAAAAGTTTAAATAAATTTGCCATCAATGACTGAAAAAAAATCATGAAATGGAAGCCACAATATGGAAACTTACACTTTTTCAGTAATCACAGACTAAATGTGGAATTGAAGAACTATCATGGTTATTACTACCATCTATAATCAGAAACTACATGGTCCATTTACAATAATGTGACCACTACATATGATCAATGTCTACATGCAATAACCACTCACAGATGGCAGGTGACAGAACTAGCAATAGGAGTAAATAATGAATGTCTGAGGGGCATAATGCTGATACGGAGAGATTTACTGAATAATCAAAAGGGCATGATCACTGCCTTTCAGGCCAAAGATGGAAGCATTTCTGAAATGGCTAACACTGTAAACTGTTCATGTGCCACCAAGTATACTGTGCCTGGCAAAATGGTGCTGCCAAGGCAACTGTGGCACACCATGGGCCATAGATGACAGAGGTGAATGATGGCTGTGGAGATGTCTATGGACAACTGTTGAGCAACTGACATCCCAGATGAACCAAAAGGCTACCAATTGTATCTCTTCAGTGACCATTTAGCAAACATTGCTGTGTATGTGTTGAAGGTTGGAATTTTCATGCCAGTAGTCCAACTGTGTATCCATTGAGTGGCAACAAGTGTCCATTTTAGATTAATCATGTTTTATGCTGCATCAAAAAAATGACCGTTGGCATGTACAGCGTGAAAGTCTGAAAACAAACACAACAATCGTTGAAAGGGCTGTAGTCTGGGGAATGTTTTCACTTTATTTCCTGGGTAATCTTGTTGTTATGGAAGGCACAATAGATCAACACAAGTATGCACCTACCTTTGGCAACCATGTCCATCTCTATATTCAGTTTGTTTTTCCTCTGCATAGTAGCATCTACCTGCAGGATAATACATGTCACACAGCTCGCAGTGTACATGCATGGTTTGAACAGACCAGAGTAAATTTACTGTACTCTACTGGTTATCAAGCCCTCAGATCTAAACTCCATCAAGAACCCGTGGCATGAGCTTGATCGTGCTGTTCACACCATAGATTCTCTACTGAGAAACTTTGCACATCTGGACACAACTTTGAAGTCAGCATGTCTCCACATCCCTGTTAGTGCCTTCCAGAAACTCATTGACTCTCTTCTTGCATGTCTCGCAGTGGCCTGTGTTGCAAATTCGGTTATTCTGGCTGTTCGGTTATTCTGGCTGTTCGGTTATTCTGGCTGTTCGGTTATTCTGGCTGTTCGGTTATTCTGGCTGTTCGGTTATTCTGGCTGTTGACTCATCTCAGTCTTTCCTGCATTTTCTGAGGTAATTGAGGAAGTTATTTACACTATATTAATGATATTCCTGAGTCAACAAAATGAAAAATTTGAGAATCGGAATGGCTTTTCGGAAAACAGGCAACTTTAGTAGCCACATCACAGTTAATAGATGAAACAATAACTGCCATAGAGAACAGGGAGTATGTGACTGGAGTGTTCCTTTATCTTGAAAAAGCATTTGATTGTGTTAACAATATTCTACTACTTAAAAAGCTATGGAACCTGAGTATTAGATGAACTGGCTATGAATTCATAAAAGTTCATCCGAGCAACAGGAAACAATTTGTGCTGCATAAAACATACAGTGAGTCGTTCAAATCCAAAACTACAAACTACAAATTTCAAATTAGAGCCACAAGATTCTGACTTGGGACTCCTTCTCTTCTTGATTTATTCTTTTTTCTTAATGATGTAAAATTCTGTCTTCCTAGCTTTAAAAAAAGATGTAACATGTTCAAACACAAGGCCTGTGACAGTTAGAGGTACTGTACAACAATGTACCAATGAAATAGTCCGGAATTTCAATGAAAGCCAATAAATGTAAGTGCTAAAAATACTGTCGTAATGGAATTTTACACCAAGAAGCAGTGTGTGGCATGAAATTATCAATAAGGAAATGACATTGTAAAAAAAAAAAAAAGAAACCTGACAAAATTCATATGAATCACAGTCCAGGACAATGTCATGTGGGACATGCTTATTGTTTCCTTAGCCTGTAAAGCCTGTAAGCTGTTGAAAGACATATTTGTCATAAACATAACCAGAAAATGTTTTGAATATATATATATATATATATATATATATATATATATATATATATATATATATATATATATATATATATATGTGTGTGTGTGTGTGTGTGTGTGTGTGTGTGTGTTAAAAACGTCATATTACTCAGTGTTATAATCACATTTGAAAAGGCAGTAAAAGTATGGAATTTAACAACACAAACCAACCTAAATGCATTACTGGCACTGCAAAAAAAATGCTGCCAGAATTATTTGTGGTGCCAAACCCAAAGAATCCTGTTTTAACCTGTTCCTAAGATTTGATAAGCTTATACTGTGTATTGGACATAATATTGCTTGTGAAATGAATGAATCCAAACCTAAACAGTGACCGACAGTAGCATAAAACTACACAAAAATCAGAATACCACGTAAATAGCCAAAGAACAGATATTATATGAAAAAATAGGCAATTCATGCTAGACAGAAGCTTGACAATGCCTTTCCTAAAAACCTTAAATTAAAAGACCAACTTAAAGAATTTTAACAGGAAATCCATTTTATTCTCTAGATGAGTTCTTTGTCTTCATGAAAAATAAATAGAAATGTTCTGTTTTGTAAGTATTTATGGGTTATCATGTTAGGCAGTTCACAAGCAATCTAAGGATGATGAAAATAATTGTTTCTTGTATATGAGGTCTGTTCAAAAAGTTCTGAAACATTCATAATTTCGCGCCAATCGTGAGTTGGAGTGAAATGCTGTTGGCATCCCTGTACATGCCTGTGTTTAATGTTGAACTCCCGAAAGTTTCATTATTGTATGTCTGTCAGCTATTGTTAAGTGCTGTGTTGATTAGAGCATCATGTCACACAGTTTGTGAATTTCGAGATGGCAGGGTTAGAGGAGCAACATGTCTGCATTAAATTTTCCATGAAACTCAAGAAAATCTTTACAGAGATACACCAAATAACACAGGAAGTCTATGGTGATGAGTGCTTAAGCTGTACTCAGTGTTAGGAATGGTTCAGCTAGAACACACAGGTACAAACAATAAAAAATCTAATTTTATAAATGAGGAAGACAAGTGGAGGATGTTACATTTTTTTTAATCTTATTTCTACATTATGTTCTATGTGTATGCTTATGTTCTCTCTTGATGGAGGTATATATTCTTTTTCATGTGTCCATACTTATAAATCAGGTATTGTGTAAACTATGTATCTAAATATGTAGATGAATGTAATAGAGGGAAACATTCCACGTGGGAAAAATATATCTAAAAACAAAGTTGATGTGACTTACCAAACAAAAGCACTGGCAGGTCAATAGATACACAAACAAACACAAACATACACACAAAATTCAAGCTTTCACAACCAACGGTTGCTTCTTCAGGAACTTTGTTTTTAGATATAAATACCTAGATGTGTACATATTCCTTTTATGGAATTGTGTGCTCTTATTAAGTATGTCCATATTTATAAACTAGAGAAACAAACATGAAAAAGACTTAAAATGAAAGATTTTAAACCACTATGCAAAATATTAAGAAACAGGAAGAAATCTAACATGTGTTTACCTTTTTATGTTGTAATGTGCTTCTGGGAGCATCCATATGCTTTCTTTTAATGTATTTTGTTTTTAAGGTATACTTAGATAGGCATAGAATTATTCCTTGATGAATCACCAGTGTTTCAATCAAATGATTGTTGGTAACATGTCATGTGACCATAAAATTTCTATTCTATTCTACATTGCAATTGCTTTTTTTTACATTCATTGGAAATTAGCCATTTACTGAAGAGTGAAAGGAATAGCTGTGCTAATTGTCTTGCTTTCATTATACATTACCATTTCTTATTCATTTCATCTTTGAGTTTCATATCTTCCTTAATAAACTCATACAACTGGAATTTGCATCTAAAGGAAACCTTAATAATTGGGAAGTTAAAATTTGTGGTCAATAACATATTAAAAATTACTGGCAATCTGGTCATTATTCAACTGCAAATAGACTAATAATTAATTGTTATAGTAAGTTAGATTTTTTTCTTATACACAGTAGTTATTCTTTTAATTTGTTTTAGTGGCAGAACTGACTGAAAAGTTGGAGAAAGCTGAGCAGCTCTCACAGTCTAAAGTGACTGTTGGTGAAAATAAGATTGACAGGTAAAAGAAGAAAATTTAGTTAAATAAAGTAAAATTTCAGTTGGAACAATTTCTCTTTTCTTGCTTGAAAGTGTTTGGTTTCATATATGCCATTTGTTCTTGGAGTTGCAAGTAAGGCTCGTTCATCCCTTCAATCTGCACTAAGCATTAATGATGTTTTCCTTATTTTCCCCTCTCAGTACATGCACTGTCAGCTGTTCCTGATGTTGACACTGAAGACGCACTGTTTCTCATTTTATTAAAATGAAAATATTTTTACATAGAATTTTTTAAGCCAGAAGAGTTGTTTCACAGAGAACTTAAATTCAGTGTCCCGTTTGTTTAATATGTGGAAGGTCTACAGAAATATAAATTTTAATCTCATTTTTCAATTTACTACAGCATAAATATTAACATACTGTTGTTTGCCAGCTGTGTACTTTTTCTGTCATATTCTAGAAGTATGCAAAACTTTGAACTTACAAAGAATCTTTCACACACGATTGGTTAGCAATATATCAAGCAGTACCAAATGATACCACATCTTATACTATGTATTGGCAATGCATAGCAATACTTGTGAATTTTTGTTTTTCCACTTTGGGAAGTCTGTAAGCTGTAAACATAAACAGTAGGAAGAATGTGATTCCCAGCAAAACCGTTCATTGGGTACACAAAGTGTGCGTTTCATTTCTGGAAGAAATTGGTTAATACGGATCCAGTAAGAATTGTCAGGTATGCATGTAGATGTTTGATTTGTGTTTGACATTTTAAGCTGACTGGGCTTCCCTAAAATTTTATGTTTCCAGATTTGTTTTCTTTTTATCCAACAAGTGTTCAATAGTTCTAAATATAGTTAGCATACAGTGTACTTTCAGTTAATGTCAGTGTAAAGATTTTTTTCATCAGTAAGCTGTGACATTTCTCTAACAGTTTCCATGAAACATTTTTTGAATGAGCACTGTTGTATTAATTATTAATATATTTTCCAGGAACTTGGTGAAGAACTTAGTGCTTGGCTACTTCTCAGCACCAGCTGCTAGTAAAAGTCAAGTGCTTCGTGTACTTGGAAGTGTGCTGGAATTATGTCCTGATGAGCTTTCAAAACTTGGCTTGGCATCCAGTAGTCCAGACTCGAATCAGGTAAAGTTTTATGCTATTTGATTAAAACCAAAATGAAAGTCGCATTTAAGAATGAGCTCCATAAAATCATCTAAGCAAAATACATGAAGATAGAAACTGTTCCCGGAAGAACAGATACCACTGAGGACCGTGCAGCTTCTCTAGAATAAATGGTAATTAATTGAAACCCTCAGCTGCCAACAGGTGTTTTTGATGTACCTCAATGGGGACAGCTGAAAATGCGTGCCCCGACCGGGACATTACGTATGTAGATTGTGGACAGTTGTAAATATGGGTCTCATGGGAAGTGTGCAAGGGATAAGTCCCTGCAGTCGCGCTATTCAGTGTCCTCAGTGGCTCAGATGAATAGAGTGTCTGCCATGTAAGCAGGAGATCCCAGGTTCGAGTCCTGATTGTGGCACACATTTTCAGCTGTCCCCTTAGAGGTATATGAACGACACCTATTGGCAGCTGAGGGTTTCAATTAATTATCATTTAAGCAAAATATGTTTAATGTAGTAGTGGTGCTACTGGATTCACAGTTTTGTTCCTATATTAAGTATACATCAGGAACACAGATTGTTTTTTTATCCTTAATAGCCCTTTCAACCAATAGAATAAAATGAAAGTGGATTAAATGGAAAATGAAATGAAATCATTGTTAAAGGAAACTGCAAAATGTGGTTCACCAAGTAGAAATTGTGCTAGCATTGTAAAATATAAGCACTCTGCTGTATTGGCAATGAAACAATACTCTTATAATGAAAATGATAATGAAACTATTGGAGCCTGTGAATTGATAGCAGTCAGTCACCATAGGTATCCTCCCTCAGGTGGCTTGGCTACCACTGGGCCCCAGCCTTTGCAACATCTTTTCCCTTCTGTTCTGCATGTCTATCCTCTTGCTGTTCCTTTTCCCCTCCCTTGGGGAATGTGTCTGGGGTGTTTTTGGGAATGTGTTCCACATTTTCAGTAGCTGACATAAGAAAAGACTCGCCACTTTTTTTTCATTACTTTTTTCTTTATTCATTCATCTTCTCCTATCCTTCCTCCACTTCAGTGTTTAAGATTTCTCTTTTTCTTCTTCCTCCCTGTGTGCTTCTGAAGGCTGGCCCACGCATAACAAGTGACTGGGTAACGCATAATTCCCAGCTCCAGATCAACAGGTAAGGTTCGCAAGCACACCCTGGTACAGGCCTGTTCCAAGAAGGGGTGATTGCCCGAGCTGCTCCCTTCCGAAATTGCTGATTGGTCCCACTATCAGGTGTTTTGAAGGTGTGACCTGAGGTGTGAGCAATCACCTAAGGCAGCTGAGCCCCCTCTGAAGGGGGGGGGGGGGGCAGTTGGAAGGAGAATGCCAATGGAGACGCTGGTACTCACGGGGATTTTCTCACAATGAGCCAATGATCTTCTTCGCAGTCAATGTCTGTGAAATGTAAATGAGGCTCCTGATTCAAAGACCTCCTAGGTGCACCATGGTTCCTCACGGTTTCACATACTGAAGACTGTCAGTCCTTTGCAACGGTAAATGCATTTCTTACTTGGAGAGATGTTGATAAAATTTCTGGGCCGGTGAAATCCTGCTCTCATTTACACCAAGGCACTTTGCTTTTGGAGACTACTTCTGATTCTCAAGCACAACAACTGCTTACTGCTTCACTCCTCCACTACTATCCTGTTCATGTTGAGGCCCATAGGACCCTGAATTGTTCCTGTAGTGTTACTTACACTAGGCTTTGATAGTCTGACTGAACCAAAATCCAGATGTACCTCTCTGATCAGGGTCACATTGCAGTCCATTGGGTGATGAAAAAGGTAGATGCATCCTTGGTGCCCACAAACACTCTTTTTCTCACTTCTGATAGAGTGGTGTTTCCATCCAAGATCAAAGCAGGTTATGAAGTTGTCACAGTTTTACTGTACATTCCAAACCTGTTGCACTGCTACCAGTGTCATCATTTCAACCACACTCGAATGTCCTGTCAGCACCCCGTCAAATGTGTAACCTGTGGTAGGGGTGCTTACAAGGGCGATTGTCTGCTTCCTTCTCCCCACTGTATCAACTGCAGTGGCAACCATGCTGCCTCCTCTCGAGATTGTCCCACGTATCTCGACAAGTGGGCTGTCTGGGAGATCCAGGAAAGGGGAAAAGTGCCTTACCTGGTCGCTTGCAAGTTATTGGCTAGTTGCAAACCTTATGTTGTACCATCTGGCTCTTACAGGAATGTTCTTGCTACATCTCGCTCCACGAAGGGCATGGCCACGTGCAACCTCAAATTGAGCACCAAGGTTGTAAAATCACCCAGTGTCATGGTAACATCCCCATCTCCTCCTCCAGCTGTGCAACACATCACCAATCTTTCACCTCATGGGATGATGTCAGCTGATGCACAACTGGAAGGAGAAAAGGACAGAAGTAATACTGCCGCAAAGACTTCCTACATCCCTCCAGCCGACACACATCTGAGTCTTCCTCTGACAACCGGAAAGGCTCCAAGAAGTTGTTGTTGTTGTGGTCTTCAGTCCTGAGACTGGTTTATGCAGCTCTCCATGCTACTCTATCCTATGCAAGTTTCTTCATCTCCCAATACGTACTGCAGCCTACATCCTTCTGAATCTGTTTAGTGTATTCATCTCTTGGTCTTCCTCTACAATTTTTACCCTCCACGCTCCCCTCCAACACTAAATTGGTGATCCTTTGATGCCTCAGAACATGTTCCACCAACCAATCCCTTCTTCTTGTCAAGTTGTGCCACAAACTCCCCTTCTCCCCAATTCTATTCAATACCCCCTCATTAATTATGTGATCTACCCATCTAATCTTCAGCATTCTTCTGTAGCACCACATTTCGAAAGCTTCTATTCTCTCCTAGTCCAAACTATTTATCGTCCATGTTTCACTACCATACATGGCTACACTCCATACAAATACTTTGAGAAACCAGTGCCTGACACTTAATCAATACTCAATGTTAACAAATTTTTCTTCTTCAGAAATGCTTTCCTTGCCATTGCCAGTCTACATGTTATATCCTCTCTACTTTGACCATCATCAGTTATTTTGCTCCCCAAATAGCAAAACTCCTTTACTACTTTAAGTGTCTCATTTCCTAATCTAATTCCCTCAGCATCACCCTACTTAATTCGACTACATTCCATTATCCTCGTTTTGCTTTTGTTGATGTTCATCCCATACCCTCCTTTCAAGACACTGTCCATTCCGTTCAGCTGCTCTTCCAGGTTCTTTGCTGTCTCTGACAGAATTACAATGTCATCGGCAAAATTTAAAGTTTTTATTTCTTCTCCATGGATTTTAATACCTACTCCAAATTTTTCTTTTGTTTCCTTACTCAATATACAGATTGAATAACATCAGGGAGAGGCTACAACCCTGTCTCACTCCCTTCCCAGCCACTGCTTCCCTTTCATGTCCCTCGACTCTTATAACTGCCATCTGGTTATTGTACAAATTGTAAATAGACTTTCGCTCCCTGTATTTTACCCCTGCCATCTTCAGAATTTGAAAGAGAGTATTCCAGTCAACATTGTCAAAAGCTTTCTCCAAGTCTACAAATGCTAGAAACATAGGTTTGCATTTTCTTAATGTAGCTTCTAAGATAAGTCATAGGATCAGTACTGCCTCACGTATTCCCATATTTCTACGGAATCCAAGAAGTTAAACAAAGACAAATGGTCTTCGCCTTCACTGACTTGGAGATCCTCTGTGATGGTGTAGCCACACGATACACTCGCCTGACTGACCTCTGTGTTGCCAGTGGGCACCACCAACCATTTTTCTGCCATTGAGTCTGTAGACTGAAAGAAGGAGAATGCTAACAGCTGTGTAGATCTCATGGAGTAGAACCCTCCAGCTTCTGTGTCCTGGAGCAGTGAGTCTTCACTAACTGGCAGTCAGCAACTTCCAAAGTGACACCCCTTTGTTTTTTCCCTCCTCCCCTTTCCCCATCATGACTCTCCTCCAGAGGAATGTTCACAGCCTTTGATCCGACAAAGAGGACTTACGGCTGCTCTTAGAATCACAACATCTGCTTGTTCTCTGCCTCCAGGAAACAAAATTGTGTCCTTGTGACCACTTTGAACTCTTGCATTTCTTTCTGATATTCTTTGATCTTCTCCCCGAGGGCAGTATTCCATCTTGTGAGGGAGTGAGTCATGCTGCTCATCCTTGATGATGAACATAGTCAACCCATCTCCCTGACTACCCAGCTTGAAGCTGTTGCAGTCCTTATTTTCTTTCCTCACTTGACCTTTTCCCTTGTACCGGTTACATCCCTCTATCGTTCAGTGTCACCAGGACAGACCTCCTCCAACTTATTGGGCAACTATCTTACCCCTTTCTGCTGCTTGGTGACTTTCATGCACACCATCCCCTTTGGGGTTCTCCCATAACCTGTCCGAGAGATGCCCTCTTGGCTAACCTTCTCAATCAACTTAACATCATCTGCTTTAACATGGGAGCACTCACATTCCTTTCACACTCCACACACACCTATTACCTTTTGTACCTATCCTTCTGAACTGCCCAGGTTGCCCATCATCTCAAGTGGTCCATTCTCCCTGTCACATACTCAAGCAACCATTTCCCATGTGCTATCTGTTTGCTGACTCCAACCCCATCTATGTGCACACCAAAATGGCAACTTTCCAAGGCCAGCTGGAGGCTTTGCTCCTCCCTAGTGACCTTGAATGAACAACATTTCCCCAGTTGTGATGGCCAGGTAGAATATCTTACAAACATTATCCTTACTGCTGCAGAATGTTCCATTCCTTGCATTTCCTCTTTGATGCACCATGTCCCTGTACTTTGGTGGACTGACATGTGCCACGATGCAATTTGCGTATGGAGGTGTGCTCTCTTCATTTTTAACCATCATCCTACGATGGCAAACCGCATTCATTATAAATGGTTGCGTGCACAGTGTCATTGTGTTCTTCATGATAGCAGAAAAGCTAGCTGGATTTCATTTACTAGTTCATTTAACAGTTCCACTTGCTCTTTCTTCATGTAGGACAACCTCCAACAGTTCTCTGGGACCAAGGTGAATTCCCAAATTTCTGGCGTGACAGTAGCAAACGATGTCATAGTGGAACTTAATGCTATCTCCAATACCTTGGGCTTCCACTTTGTGGAGATTTAAAGCTCCTCCCACTATCACCCTGCCTTCCTCCATCAGAAATGAGCAGAGGTGATATGGGCGATACCCTTCTCTTCTCAGAATAGTGAGTGCTACAATGCCACCTTTACTATGAGGGAGCTGGATCGTGCTCTCACTTCATCCTGATCCTCTGCTGTAGGGCCAGATGATGTTCACATTCTTTCTCTTGAAGGCAAATACTTTCTCCTTTATATTTACAATGACATTTGGGCAGAGGGCACATTTCCCAAACACTGATGTGAAGCCACTGTCTTACCCATACCTAAGCCCGCTACAAACAAACACCGTCCTTCTAGCTACTGCCCATTTCTCTCAGCAGCTGTGTCTCGTGTCTGCAAGGTGATGGAATGTATGATTCATACCTGGCTGGTATGGTGGCTCAAGTTTCCCAATGTACCAACTACTGCACAGTGTGGATTTCAAGTGGCCGTACTGCAGTTGACTATCATGTCACTTTGTCCACCCATGCCATGCGTGGTTTTCCACAGAAATCCCAGACTGTGGCCATGTTTTTTGATTTGGAGGAAGCCTACTACACCTGCTGGAGGACTGGTGTCCTCTGTACTCTCGACATGTGGGGCTTCTGTGGCCGCATGCCCCATTTCCTTCAGGATTTTTAAAAGACCGAGTTTTCAAGATATGTGTGGGTTCTGTGTTGTTGGACACATTTATCCAGGAAAAATTGATGTTCCTCAGGGTCATGTCCTGAATGCCGTCCTATTTGTTATCACCTTTAACCCTATAATGGCATCTCTGGCTCCCATTTTCTTGACGATTTTGCCATCTGTTCCAGTTCTCCATGGACTTGTCTTATTGAGTGGTCTCTTCAGTGATGTCTTGATTGCCTTTACTCATGGAGCATTGACAAAACTACTTTTATGAATTTCTGGCAGTGCAGCTGGTTTCTTCCACCATCTTTGCATTTTGGGCCTGTTGCTCTTCTGTTCATTGAAACTAGGAATTTCCTGAAGTTCATACTCAGTAGGAAACTTTCTTGGTCCTCCCACATGTCTTACCTGGCAGCCCGCTGTGTGCAGTCCTTCAGTGTGCTACATGTCCTCAGTGCTAATTCCTGGGGAGCAGACTGAACCACCCTCCTCCTTTTGTACTGGTCCCTTGTTTGTTCGAAACTAGACTATGTGTGTTTTGTTTATGCATCTGCACGTCCGTCCCTCTTACAGCATCTCATTACTACCCACCATCATGGCATCAATTTAGCCACTGATGTCTTGCCTACAAGCCTGGTTGACAATCTGTATGCAGAATCTGCCAAACATCCACTGTCCTACCACCGTGACTTTCTCCTCAGCAGATATGCATGTCATTTGTCTACCATGTGTGATTACCCATCCTATGCCACCTCCTTTGATTGCCAGTATGGGGCACGTCCCTCTTCTCTGTTACTTCCTGGAGTTTACTTTCAGCTCTTGACCCAGCAGCTTAACTTAATGGTAGCTACAAAATTGTTAAGGCTTTCATGGCCACTTGTTGACAAACTGCCTACTGGCTTCTGTCTCGGGTTCTCCACGTCGGCCGAAGAACCCGAGACAGAAGCCAATAGGCAGTTTGTTAATGGTAGCTGCCACTTGCCTGATAGGTATGAACCCTTTGCCACCATGGCTTCATGCGGTAGTCCCTGTTCACCTTGGCCTTCAATTGCTACGTAAACACACTACTCAAGCCTCACACTATCACCGTAAGTTTCACAACCTTCGCACGGAACTTTGCGATAGTACCTTTGTGTACACTGATGGCTGTCAGACTGACCATGGTGTCATGGGTGCCTTTGTCATTGACGCCAACATTTTTTGTATTGGCTTCCAGGACACTGCTCAGTGGAGCGCATCGCTCTGTATCAGGCCATGCAGTACATCCAGTAACACAGGATTTTCAATTGTGTCTTGTGCTCTGACACTCTCAGTGCCCTTCAGAGCCTGTGTGTGCTATACAATGTCCACCTCTTAGTGCAATGAGTACAGGAAAGCTGTCACTTGCTCATTTTTGATGGAGCTACTGTGATGTTTACATGGGTTCCTGGTCATGTCGGTCCGCTGGGAAACGAGACCACTGACGCTGCTGCCAAGGCTGCAGTCCTCATACCTTAGCTTGCTAGTTCTTCCACCCCCACAAATGATCTCCATGTTTCTGTCTGTCAGCTGGTGAAATCACTTTGGCACCACCACTGGTTGTCCATTCATGGGAATAAGCTCCGAGGAATTAAGCCTTTTCCATCAACTTGGGTGACCTCCTCTTGGCCCTCTCACCATGACGAGATCATTTTAACTAGGTTGCATATTGGGCACTGTCTTTTTAGCCAATGCCATTTGTTAAGTGGTGCTCCCCCACCACATTGTGCTTATTGCCCTCAACCTTTGACAGTCCACTATTTCCTGATAGTGTGCCCATTTTTTAAAGCCTTACATTCTCATTTGTGGTTGCCATCTGAGTTATCGGCCATTGTAGCAAATGACACACGGGCTGTTGACCGTGTTTTACTTTTTATACGTATTTTAGAAATATGACCGAGGATATTTAATCTTTAGTTCAGGACCTCCATTTCTCTATGGCGTATTTTATAGACCTTTCTCTACATCCCTGTTTTTAGCTGTCTTTTCTTCCGCCGATTGGGATTAATGTATAGTCGTTTTTAACTACGCTCTTTGTTTTCATGTTTACAGTTCTGACATGGACACGTATGAACCTAGTTGTTTTTGTGCCCTAAAACAAAACAAACCATAGTTATCCAATGGCATGCAGCTCTTTCTATTACATATGTGTTAAACAGAATGCAGTACGAGGAATAAATAGTATAAATGCTTTGTACCCAGCACCAACAGTTATTTGTCCAAACTCCACATGGGAATGAATATTTGTAACAAATTAAAAGGCAAAAATATGAATAAGATTCAGGGTAGTTTGCTGAAGAGAGAATTGTACAGCATGTTAGTCCAAAACTGCTATTACCGTGTAGAATAATTCTTGAAACATAATATTGGTACTTGACCAAGACATGGTAAAAGAAACTGAAACATGATCACAGTCCTACAAAAAAATTAACAATGATTAAGTTTTCGTACAGTGTTTGAACTTAAATGCAGTATAATACATTGGTGTGCAAAATGTAAGGATGAAAGTAACTTTTACATGATTAGCCATTGCCAAGTGGTGTAACTCAATAAAAATTGACCCATACATAGATAAAACTGCTGCATATCATACAGAATATAACTGAAACAAATATGCAATAAGACAGACATAAATAACACTTGTGTTCAAAGACAGTCATTACACTGATGTCACCACATTTCCTGATCCTCCCTTGGTCATTACAAATGGCAGGAAATAGTTCTTAATAGGGTATATAATCACCACAGATGGCAATGCATGCTGTGCAATGTGCTCCAATGCTGGCCACAAGGTTGTTATGGAGCTTTTGTGGTAGGGCATTCCATTCCTCCAGAAGTGTGGTCGACCAGGGGGAAAGGGCATGCCAGTCCATTTGCCAAATATCCCTTCCTTCCAAGAGCTCTACCTCCTGTATTGTTCGATATAATCCATGCAATCATCCATAAAAATGAAGTCAGGGTCGAATGGTACCCTGCAAAGACACATATGGGGGAAGGAGTACAGTGTTAACAATAACAATGACTGCTGAGTGTACTGTATTGAAAGATTTGAGGGTGCATCATTATGCCTCCCCACACCACCAAAATCATCATGTTCAGAGGTTCATTGTCTGTTCCTACCTGTCACCATGTGAAGGTGTGTACGCCATTGTTGAACATGATCTTTTTTTCAGGTATTGTTGTGTACTGGTAGAAGCTGAACTTGGGGAAGATCAGTCTGGATTCCGTAGAAATGTTGGAACACATGAGGCAATACTGACCCTGTGACTTATCTTAGAAGATAGATTAAGGAAAGGCAAACCTACATTTCTAACATTTATAGACTTGGAGAAAGCTTTTGACATTGTTGACTGGAATACACTCTTTATAATTCTGAAGGTGACGGGGGTAAAATACAGGGAGAAAAGGCTATTTACAATTTGTACCGAAACCAGATTGTCATTATAAGAGTTAGCGGGGGCATGAAAGGGAAGCAATGGTTGAGAAGCGAGTGAGGTAGTGTTGTAGCCTATCCCCGATGTTGTTCAGTCTGTATATTGAGCAAGCAGTAAAGGGAACATAGGAAATATGTTGAGTAGGAATTAAAATCCGCAGAGAAGAAATAAAAACATTGAGGTTTGCCGATGACATGTTAATTCTGTCAGAGACAGCAAACGATCTGGAAGAAGAGCAGTTGAACAGAATGGACAGTGTCTTGCAAGGAGGATGTAAAATGAATATCAATAAAAGCAAAATGAGAATAATGGAATGTAGTCGAATGAAGTCAGCTGATACTGAGGGAATTAGATTAGGAAATGAGACACTTAAAGTAGTAAAGGAGTTTTGCTATTTGGGGAGTAAAATAATTGATGATGGTCGGTAGACTGACTATGGCAAGGAAAGCGTTTCTGAAGAAGAGAAATTTGTTAACATCGAATATAGATTTAAGTGTCAAGAAGTCTTTTCTGAAAGTATTAGTATGAAGTGTAGCCATGTATGAAAGCGAAACATGGACGATAAATAGTTTAGACAAGAAGAGAATAGCAGCTTTCAAAATGTGGTGCTACAGAAGAATGCTGAAGATTAGATGGGCAAATCACATAACTAATGAGGAGGTACTGTGTAGAATAGGTGAGAAGAGGAAATTGTGGCACAACCTGACTAAAAGAAGAGACCGGTTGGTAGGACACGATCTGAGGCAGCAAGGGATCGTCAATTTAGCATTGGAGAGAATTGAGGAGGGTAAAAATTGTAGAGGTAGACCAAGATATGAATACACTAAGCAGATTCAGAAGGTTGTAGGCTGCAGTAGTTACTCAGAGATGAAGAAGCATGCACAGGTTAGAGTAACATGGAAAGGTGCATAAAACCAGTCTCTGGGCTGAAGACCACAAGAAGAGGTTGCGGTGTGAGGAACCATAATGTTGTATGAGCATACTGGCCTCCAAATCTTTGAATCCAGACATTCACCCACTATACCCCTTCCATATGTGTCTCTTTTCAGGGATGCATTCAGTCATTTTTATGGACAAAAATGGGTGACTGTATCAAACAGTGCAAGTGGAGGAGCTCTAGGAATGAGAGGATATTTGATAAATGGGCTGGCTTGTCTTCTCTCTTATCTTCAATCTGATCAAGCACATGTGAGATACATTGTGGAGATGAATTGCAGCACATCCAGGTGTATGAATGACTGTCCAGCACTTGCTGAGTGCGCTGGTGGATAAATGGAATGTCCTACAACAAGGCTCCTTACCAACCTTGTGGCCAGCATGGGGCATGTTGCAGAGCATGCATTGCTCTCCATGATGATCACATGCCCTATTAAGAGCCATGTCTTACCTTTTGTAATGTCCAGGGAACCATCATAGACTGCATTGATTTCAGTGTAATAATTGTCTTTGAATAAAAGTGTCATTTCTGTTTCTCTCATAGCACATTTCTTTCAGCTATGTTCTGTACTACACTGTAGCAGTTGTTTCTATGTATGCCCAAGTTTCATTGAGCTGTGTTACTTGGCAGTGACACATCATGCAAAATTCACTTTTGTCCTTAAGTTTTGCAGACCTGTGTACTTAAATTTACAACACTAAAATTCCCTAAAACTAAAATTTTCTATAGCGTAATGTTGAGAAGTTTCCTGTACAATAAGTCACTGGTCTATCAGAAGAATTACCAGACTGGGAGGCAGGACATAATTATTGTTGTTGTGATCTTCAGTCCAAAGACTGATTTGAGATTAGCCCTCTTCACTAGTCTATTCTGTGAGTCTCTACATCTCATCATGATCACTGTAACCTACATCCTCTTCAGCCTGCTTATTTTAGTCAAAGCTTGGTTTCCCTCTGCAGTTTCAACACCCTCCCCCCCCCCCCCCTACTGCTTGCCCCCCCCTCCCACCCACACACACATCCTACAAACAAAATTAATTACTCTTTTACACCTCAGGATGTGTTCTGTCATCTATTGTTTTCTTTTAGTCAAGTTATGCCATAAAGTTCTTTTTTCCACCTTTCCAATTTGATACAGTACTTTTCCATTAGTTACTTAATATACCCACCTAGTCTTCAGCATTCTTCCATAACAGCACATTTCAAAAGCTTATGTTCTCCTCTTGTTCTCTTTGTCATCCCCATTTCACTTCCATATAAAGCTATAAACACTCCCAAAACTTAAGTGCTAACATTTTTTTTTCTTTTCTGGGAATGCTTTTTTTGCTATTGTCAGTTTACGTTTTACTCCTGTCTATTCTTGTTTCTGTCATTTATTTTGCTGGCCAAATAGCAAAACCCATCCACTACCCATGATATCTCGTTTCTTAAGCTATATCCCTCAGTGTTACCTAATTAATTCAGCTATGCTTTTCTTGGTTTTCATCTTACAACATCTTTTCAAGACACTGTCCATTCAATCCCAAGCCAACTCTGGCAAAATCACAGAGTCATTCACAAACCACATTTTTTTTTTTTTTTTTTTCCGTAATTGAACTTTAATTCTGGTTACAACTTTCTCCTTGGTCTCCTTTACTGCTTGCTCTGTGTACAGCTGAATAACATGCAGAGAGGGACTGCAGCCTTCTCTCCCTTCCTTATCCTTGAGCTATTATTACAGCTGTCTGGTTTTCATTGAAATTTTAGATAGGCTTTCACTACCGGTATTGTACCCCTAATAACTGTAGAATTGTAAAGTGTGTATTCCAGTCAATAGATTCGCCTTTCTTCAACCTATTTTGTGGTATTACTCCACATGTCACTATATTTCTCCAGAACCCAAACTTACCGTATGACTGGGATAAAAGTGAGGTGGGGTTGGGTGTGAGTTGAAGACTGTAGGAACAAGGAGGAACAAAGCAGATGCTCAGAACAGAAGACAGTAATCTGTGTATAAGTGTTGCTATTGCTGATGATGTAAAATATGTTGAAATAAGGTATTGAGCAAACAGTAATATGCAGCAGGACAGTATTTTGCAGATTAGTTGTACCAAGATTAGAAAGCAGCTACAACAAATCTTGGTAAACAGTGCATTACAGTTAAAAAGGAAACTTGTAAAAGAAGGAAACATGAGACAAAAGTTGTCTACAGCCTAAAACACAATCTAGTGCTGAAGACCAAGCCTAAAAAAGTCTACTTCAAATTACATTATATGTGTGCCTCCATAGCTGAATGGTCAGTGTGGTAGAATGCCATAGAGGGGCCCAGGACTGATTCCAACTGAGTCGGAGGTTTTCTCCACTCGGGGACTGAGTGTTGTGTTTTCTTCATCATCATCTCATCATCATTGATACGCAAGTTGCCAAAGTGGTGTCAACTAAAACGGGGATCTGTCTACCCAACAGAAGGCCCTAGCCACGGGCACATTATTACATTACACATGTTCATTCCACTCCTGAAGTGCTGAGGATGATCCTGAAATAAATGAGATGAAGCACTTCTGACTAAAACATGTAATTTCTGGTATTCCTGTACAATGATTGAGCTTAACTGTAAAGAAAATAAAAATTAAATTTATAATGAAGCTTATATTAGGTCTCTCACAAGAAAGTCATAGTTGATGATATTGTGTCATTTAAATTGGTTGTTATTTGTTTAATGAGTAGAAATAGGTTTGGTGCGTGGATATTGCCACCTGTCACTGAAAGTAACATTATCATAGAATCTCGTTTTGCAATATTTTTACTTGTAATAAGATTTCTTCAGTCAGAATATAATTTCATTTTTTCAGAGATATTGTTCAGTAATCGTCAAATATGCTATCTCTCTTACATAGATACCCCTTAGCATTTTTACAAAAGTGCTTGTGGAAAGCAAATACAGTTATGACACAGCAGAATGAATTAAATGAATCTTTTTAATGATTTATGCTAAGAGGAATTTCGTTTCTTCACACAAAGTGTTGTTCATGAATGTGTCATCAACAGTTTTAGTTTCGTGGTAACAAAAAGAGAATAATTAGACTGAAGCACTTAGTTTCTCAAGTTGTAAAAATGCATAATACTTTCATATCTCTTACTGTAGAGTGTCAAAGTCAGTTCAGTAAACAACTACTTCGTGCATGAGTAAGAAATAATTACCATGTTCTATTCTTTGAATCTTGTATTTTGCAGAATCAGCTGTATGGGATATTTTTCGAAAGTACATTTATTTAACATGATATTTCAGTCCCTGTCCGAGGCATTCATTCGATTCTTGGAGAATGAATCCAGACCACAGCCAAAACTTCGACTACTTCCACAGACTCAAGAACAAGCACCAAGGGAGAGATCCACTGTAAGTATCCAGAATAAATATATTGTGAATATTTGGACTATTCTGTTTTAACACTGACTTAAAACACAATGACATCAATAATTAACAGTGGTGCAAAATAAAGTGCCTGTCTGTCTTGTGATACATTTTTGCAGTAAGTAAATAAGTTAAACAGTTTGCATAATTTGCAAAAATAAATGTAATTTGAGGTGCTATATTAAATACCCACTATCATTTATATCGATGAAACAACTTCCTGTTCCCAGAACTATGCTTTAATAATGATGATTGTCAATTTTTTAAAGATGAGCTTGAAATGTTTCAAATGTTACTATTAACAACTATTTGCAGTTATAACTGATTTGTTAACAAGAGTTTCAAGATTACTGATCACATCAGACATTGTTAAAGCAAATTACTGTTGTGTCATTTTGGCCGTTGTGGCAGCGCAGTAGTTTTCCATGATTAAATTTTGAGATGTGGGCATGGTGAATAATGGAAAAATATAAGTTGGATCAATAAAATGAGAAATAAACGAGTTCTGAGAGGAATGTGAGAGCAGAGAAAGTTGCTGAGTTAATGAAAAGCAGGAAAGTGGCCAGGATACATACTAAGGATGAAGGAAGGGCTTATAATGTGTACGTGAAAGGGGAGAGGAACTGAGGGAGGAAGAGTTTCAGATTTCACATTTTCAATGATGGGCTGGACAGCAGCATTAAGAAGGAAGTGATGGACCAACAGAAGTGGAGTCACAAAGACTCTCCTGACATACCAGACATTACTGATGATGAAGACGGTTTTTCCAATGAAACCATCCTTGCCTTCAAAGTCTTATGATTCTCTACACAGTGGGCTTCTTGCCGAATTGGCATTATCTTTCTTTTTTGTATGAGACCAGTCTTGAATCAGATTATGCTTCCAGGGCAATGTGATGCATACACTGTCTGTCCAAAAAGTTCTGAGACTGATGTCTTTTCCTGGCATATACATAGCACCAGCATAGTAACTAAGGGGGCCGTTTGAACTAACATTCAACCAGTCAATTGTGAGCAGGCACTGTTAGCTAGTAGAAGCATGACCATAAAGTGTCAATCTGTGTCACAAAATGCAAGGCAGCAGCATTTCTAGATCATTCTCCAGAATTTTTTGAAGAAGTGAAAAATGTGCATGAAGTTTGTCCCACACACCTTGACTTTCAAATATAAACAATGATACCTGGGCACCTGCAAGACTGAAATAAAAATTAATAAAATTCTTTTCCGGAAAAAGAACCATCACAGGTGATGACACTTGGTGTTATCAGTATGTACCTACCACAAACAATAATTCAACAAAGGGTCTACATTTTGAAAACACAAACAGCATTCAAGCCAATGTAATACACAAGTAGAACAACATCCCAAAGAAGAACTTTTCTGGCAGCTTCAAATGCTTGTATGAACTTCTGAGCGTTGTACTTGAGGGGAGGGGTAGAGACTAATTAGAACACTTGAAGCATTAAAACCACCATCTGAAATTTCTCTCTTTCTTATTAATTCAGTTTCAAAACTCTTTGAACTGAGAGCTATTAGTGATATATACAAATGAGATTGCACAAATTTCCTTATTTTTATTATATGATTCTAACAAATAAACATTATACTTTAAGAAAACCATTGTAAATATTATTTTATGGTATAGCTTAACACACTGTTATTCTTTTTTGCAATAGCCGTCACCCAGTTCTTCAAGTACTACCTCAAGACGTTCACCACTGCTTCTCTCAGAAGTCCATCTACCCACATTCACACAGTTCCCTGCTGCTCGCAGTAGCAGCAGTATACTTAAAGATGTTCTCAAAGAGAGCTGACAGATTCTTTACCCTCTATCTCTGTAAATAGTGATTTGCTGTGGTTTTTAATTTAATGTATAAAACAAGAGATTTCACAGTTCTTTTAATCCGTATTTTCACATCTAAGGATGAAATTGAATTGAATGTTCTGAAATCAAGAATAAAACGTACCATGTTGAATGTGCTCAAGCATGATTGATGCTACAGAAATGTGAATTTTATATACTTAGGATTAAGAACAACTTCATTCTGTAATTAGACATTATTGTATATTTTTGCTTAAGACACTGATACCTTGTCACAACATTCCTTGCTAACTGACACCAAGTGATAATATCAAAGGTGATAATAACAATAAAACAAATTGTATTAAATATCATAAATGTGAAGCATTACCCACTTTTGGGGTATTTACAATCTTTCAATAACAACAAAAAGATGGGTAGTTAAACTGATATTCATTCTTACTATTGATTTTTTAAAAGTGAAAGATAAGGAAATGGTGTAATAATACTCAAATACAAATATTTATTACTTGGTCATGGATATAATCATCATTTAGCATCATGCTTATGAAGAATGCAATATGTTTCCTACATGTAAATGCCATCCTGCCTTTCAGTGTTTCCCTCTCACCTCTCCTAGTATCTCTAAAAGCCAGATGGCACAGCCAGAAAGTGCCAGTGTCATCATAACCCCTTGTTGCTACCAGAAGATATTAAAACTTGTCACAGGTTATGGCGAAGAAGGCAGTGTTACTAGCTTTTAGAGATAATATTTTTAGTGGGCCTGTTCATAAGCAAATGAGGTGAGAATAGTTATAAGGTATCACCAGAATGTTGACATGAAGCTAGTATTTGTTTCAGGTAGAGTATTTTATGTACAGTACTTCTCAAAATAGTATTCACAGTCTGGAGGTGTTTCATTTCCACATCTTGATGGGATCCTCTCAAAAAGATGCCATCAGCAAGAAAAACACATACAAGTTATGTAATGACACATGATATGAGTAGTTTGGTCACCACTGGTAACTAGAAAAACTATTTAGATATAGTTAGTTGAAATTAATCTTGGTATGTCTATTAGAGGGGGTCTGACACAGTATATTTTTTTATTTTACAACTGCAAACTGATCTTTATATTAACAGAACAACTAGCCTGTTCTCTCTCTCTCTCTCTCTCTCTCTCTCTCTCTCTCTCTCTCTCTCTCTCTCTCTCTCTCTCCCCCCCCCCCCCTCCCTCTCTCTCATGTATTTAAAACCCTTAATTAAAATATGTTCTTTTGATGTGCTTGTACATCGTATTCATCAGCCATATAAGAACAAGTTGCCTGATGTTATCATTTGTATTGTTGAAACCCTTCAATGCAGCTGTGCTGCTGAAAACCTTATATGCTGATAACTGTTAAAAATTAATTATATAGTTAATAAAAAGATTCCTTACATTTTAAGTTCCATTCTATTCATGTAAGTGTGCTGTGAATTCATATACTGCATTTGGATGAAAGTTAAAATGAACCTCATGCTGACTGAAAGTAATTTGTCTAACAAGACAAATTTTAAAAATGACAAAGAAACCACTTTTTCTCTTTCTAATATAATACAATGAAGTAGCTTCTCCTCAAGGATTGAACACAATTACTGAGATATGAAAAAGGGGCCATTGCACCATTGGCACCTAACAAAACAAAGACTGTGTGGTCATATGACTATAAGATTCATCTCAGTATTTCCTAGACATGCAAGCAGGAGCAGTTTGTACCGTCACATTTTGGCACATAGTACAAATATTGCAGACGATGGTGCATTAAGATAACTACAGCAAGAAGGTAAGGAAAAGGGCATTTGCCAAAGTTTCTGTAGAGAACAGTATGTTGAACTTGAAACAGTGCTTTTGAATTGATAACTTGGGAATAATTACTGAACTGACACAGGTAACATCTTTGCTGGTAAGCTTTGGACAGTGTAGTTGCATGTAGTATGTAATAAGGAGTCAAGTTTGTTATCTAAAGATATGGATCTTAAGGAGGTGACAAATTATCTCCCTGAGATGCTGGCAAGAAGTACCAAATGGCTTCAGAAACATGTTAAGAGAAATTCAAAAGGGACAAAAGAACTGGACAGTGAGAATCCACATTTCCTCTATCAACTGCAAACTGCAATCAGAGTCACAACGGTTTTGAAAGTGGAATTTGAATTATCAGTAAATAAAATTAACATAGATTATGTACTATCTTTCGTTACTGTAATAAAAATCTTATTTAGACGATGTGCATTCTGCTTTATTTCAAAGCATGTTCAGTACTCACTGTAACATTGGTTGTCCTTACAAGTCTGGTAAGACCATAAACAATCATCATGTTTCAAATTACAATTATTGCTCATGACTTTTTTCCCCTTACTTCTTCCCTAATTTTCTTCTATATGTTGGTGTTTAATTTGTACCACTAGACAAAAACAACTACAATCAGAAGCTATAAATAGTAACTCAGAGTTAACAAAAAACAATGGCTACCAATACTCTCTTGTTACAAAATTAAGTAAGAAAATCGAGAAAGGGTTAAAAATAAGAAAAAGGCGGAACAATCAATACAGAAACATTTAAAAGAGGAGTATGACACTGAGATGAAAAGGAAAGTTGCTCATGCCATATAGTGGAGATGCTGAGTCACAGATAGGCAAAAAGACTGTCACAAATAATAACTTTCGGCCAGCAAGCCCTTCATCAGAACTAGACATAAAACACACACACACACACACACACACACACACACACACACACACACATGAAGGAGACTGGGGTGGGGAGGGGGAGTGATGTAGGGTAGGCGTAATGGACAGTGAGTACAGTGACGTGTGTTGGGGAGTGCGGAGGGATGAGATGGAAAGAAGGTCAGGTAGCTATGTGGAGTCGGGATGTTAGACAGAGGGAGCAGAGAGGTGGTCTGGGGGGTTGGCGATAGCGGAAAAGGAGGGAAGTAAAAAACCTGGGTACAGAGGAATGAGGGCTGTATAGTGCTCGGATGGATACAGAGAAGGGGCAGGAGGGGGGGGGGGGGGGGGGAGACAATGACTAATGAAGGTTGAGGCTGGAAGGGTTATGGAAACATAGGATTTATTGCAGTGAAAGTTCCCACTTGCACAATTAAGAAAAGCTGGTGTTGGTGGGAAGGATCCATATGGCACAGGCTGTGACGCAGTCATTGAAATGAAGGATGTCATGTTTGGCAGAGTGCTCAGCAACAGGGTGGTCCACTTGTTTCTTGGCCACAGTTTGTCGGTGGCCATTCAGGCAGACAGACCGCTTGTTGGTTGTCAAGTCCACATATGAGGGTTGTGCCAAAAGTAAGGTTTCCAATGAGCTACTGCTTTGAGGGAAGGTGCTAGGCTAAATCCAACAACAGTGCCATGTACAGTGGTTCCCCCACTCTCGAGCTGGCCCATCCGCAATTCGCTACATCGCTCAGTGGAGTTGGCAGCCATCAGAGATGGAAGTGTTGACCACCGCTCCTGCCAAGTGTATTGTTTGAGCAGTAATCCGGTTTCTCCACACAAGGAAGTTACCGCCCATGCAGATTCATTGGGAACTGACTGAGGTTTATGGTGAAGAGTGCATTTCCATTCAGCACGTGCGCAAATGGTGCAGGGCTTTTGCTGAGGGTTGCATGGAAGTTCACAATGAAGAACGGAGTGGAGGACCGCCAGTTTAAGATGCAATTGTCCATAAGATAAACAGTGAGCTGCTCAAAGATCGGAGGGTCACTGTCCGTGAACTTGTTGAACACATTCCAGAAGCTTCCCATGGCACAATTAAAAGAAATTTAACAGAAACATTGGGTTATCACGAGGTGTTTGCTTGCTACATTTCCCGGATGCTGATTGATGAACACAAGGAGCAACACCCTGACTGTGCTTGCAATTTTTCTCAGCAATGTGAGGGGGGAGGCAACAAGAAGTTGTTGGACTCTATCATCACGAGAGATGAAACATGTTCAAAACAAAAACAACAATCTTGTCAGTGGCGTTACTCCGCGGTTCACGGCCACCAAAGAAATTCAAACAAACCCAGTCAGCAGGAAAGGCTATGGTGACCACATTTTGGGACTGGAAGCGGGTTCCCTTCATTGATTTCATGCAATCTGAGACAACAATAAACTCAGACAGATATTGTGAAACATTGACCAAATTCCAGCGAGCAATCGAGAATCGCCGGAGAGGACGACTGATGGAGGGAGTAGTGCTTCCTCACGACAATGCTTGAGCTCACGTCGCTTATCGAACACAGGAGCTTTTGAAGAAATTTGGGTGGACTGTTATGCCCCATCCTCGGTACAGCCCGAACTTAGTCCCCAGTGATTATCACTTCTTCCCCAAGCTAAAGGAACACTTAGGTGGAAAACGTTTCAAGAGTGACGATGAAGTCCGACCAGAGGTGTCACGCTTCCTCAGCAGGTTGGCAGTCAACTTCTTTGACTTAGAAATACCAAAGCTGAAGCCCCATCTTCAAAGGTGTGTCAAGAAAAATGAAGACTATGTTGAAAAGCTTTTCAAAGGAGTATAAATTAATAACAGTAAACAATGCTTTCTATTTGTAAAAACTATGTAAACCTTACTTTTGGTACAATCCTCATAGAATGCAGCAGAGTGGTTGCAGCTTAGCTCGTAGATCACATGACTGGTTTCACAGGCCTTTGATAGGATAGGTGGTGTTTGTGACTGGACTGGAGTAGGTGGTTGACGGGAGGATGTATAGGACAGGTCTTGCATCTAGGTTTCACAATATCGGTACATTCCATTCTGGATTTTCCATTGTTTGAGGATGACACTTACATATATTTTTAAAAATCTGACATTCACCAACTTCATTGCAATTGCTGTGGTACTGTATACTTAGGGTAGACCACTAGAATATTTTATGGTGGCCCCCACGTGTTTCAAGGTTGGTTTGCCTACACTGTAGAATTTTTGCTGCGAAGTCCTTACCTGACTGTCCAGTCCTGATGTCTTTCCATGCAATTTCCACATTTTTTGGAATCCTGAAGAAAGACAGTCATAGCCATCAATTTGCTTTGTATGAAGAGGTGTATGTGTGGGTACAATTGTGGTTTTACAGTCAACAGCAAAAATTTTTCCATCAAGGCATTGACCATATTGTCTCACACTGGGATAAATGTAAATTAACAGTTATGGCAATTACTTTTGAAATGATAAACACCATACTTACAAAAAAGTAAGTACAGTGTCTGATTTTATTCATCCATAAATCATTTTATAAGGATATTGGACATGTCTTGGTATTACAATTTAAGAACAACAAAAATAACATATTTCGTATACACAGCCATTTACCCCATGTACATACTTTCACATCTACTTTGATAAGGACAGGACAGGTAGTCAGCCATGGCCTTATAGTAGCAACCATCCTGGCATTTGCCTGAAGTAATTAAGGCAAACTGTAGAAAACCTGAATCAGGATGGCTGGATGAAGACTGAAGCCTCCACCCTCGTGAATATAAAGCCAGTCTGTTTAGAACAGTACTACCTCATTCAGTTTATTACAGTCAGAGTTTAACATAGCTTTGGAAGACCTACAGAGAAATTAGGAAGAAGGATAGACAACATAGTGGGAAATGGCTGCCAAAAATGTATTTAAGTTCGTGTGTACAACCTATGAGGCTGCAGGCATACCATCAGGCTTTTTGGGAAAATGATACTCACACAATCCCAAAGATAGCAAGTGCAACAACCAGCTTCTGTATCCAAACTGATGACACGAATAATACATAGAAGAATGGAAATGGAAGCTCTCCTGGATGACTTTGTTTGTACAATATGTACAAAAACCAAGAGGAAAAAATAAGAATGGCGGGCCAAGAACAAAGTGCTCAAATTAAAAAGGGTGCAAGATGGGGATGCAGTCTTTTGCCTCTGCTGTTTGATCTATACATTGAAGACACGTTCCACATCATTACGAAGTGTCGTATTCATGATCTATGGAACAAGTATTAATCTAATCTAATCTAATCTAATCTAATGATACAAATAAAAGAAAATTTCAGTAGTGTGATTAAAATTCAGGTTGAAAAGACAACAGTTGTAAGATTCACTGATGACATTGCTATCCTCAGAAAAAGTGAAGAAGAATTACCAGAGCTGTTGAATGGAATGAGAACAGAACATGGATTGAAAGTAAACCAAAGAAAGACAAAAGTAAAAAAGTGTAGCAGAAATGGGATTCATGATAACCTTACACCAAAAGTGATGACCACTAAAGTCAAGGAATTCTGTTGCCTTGGAGGGAATATAAAAAACAAAACAACGAAGACTGAAAAAGCAGACTAACATATAAAGAAATGCTGGTATCTAACATTGGCCTTAATTTGAGGAACAGATTTCTAAGAATGTATGTTTGGAGCACAACATTGTATGATAGTGCCTGTTAAAATACCAGGAAAGAAGTAGAAGGAAGGATTTGAGATATGGTGTTGCAGAAGCATGTTGAAAATCAGATGGACTGGTAAGAAAAGAAATGAGGAGCTGCACCATATAACCAGTGAAGAAAGGAACATATGGAAACCACTGACAAGAACAGACAGGATGGTAGGATGTGTGTTAAGACTTACGGCAATTACTTCCATGGTAATAAAGGGAGATTTATAGTGTAAAAACTGTAGGGGTAGACAGAAATTTGAGTACATCCAACAAATAACTGAATATATTTGTAAGTTCTGCTCTGAGATGAAGAACTTTGCACAAGAGAGGAATTTGTGGTGGGCTATAGCAAACCAATTGGAAGACTGATGATTCAGAAATCCTTGATCCTTTCAGTGCCCAGCCAGTTTCTTCACAGTTACTTTAAGTGATGGATAGTTTCTCCTGCAGGAGGTTGATTTTAAGATATGATGTCTTAAGAGAAGCGTAAACTATTTACCATATCCAGTGTCTCAGTTAACCTTAGTGTCAACTGAACTGCTAAGTTCGAATTGATTAAGTACTGAATTATGAATTTTCTTTCTGAAGGAAAGGGTGACACTTGTGGTATAGGTAGCTTAGTACTTGCTCTTAAGGAGCAGCAATATTATGATCCGTACTTTGCTTCTCTTACCGAATCAATTAAAGGTGAGCAACAATAAAGAGACAAGGAAAACAACTAGCCACAGGGTGTTGTATTGGAAAAAACAATCAGCCTATAGGAAAAGAAGGATTTATATCCATCAATGGAGGAAGAGATGTTACGTGGTTACTGTGCATTTAGCATATCAATGAATTTTTATTATTTTAAAAATTTAAGCAGATGGGTTAAGGTGGTACTATGCATCAGAGGCTGGAGATGGATAAAACACACTTAAATATAAATATAGCAAGCAAAGTTCTGGCATAATGTAAATTATTTAGGAGTAAAGGAGACTACTCACCAAAAAGCAGAAAAATTGAGTTGTTGATAGGCACAGACAAAATAGTAAAAGTTGCTAGCTCTTGGAAAAAATTCTCTGATGAGCCGGTGTACAAACACACACACAAAAATACACTATTGCACACACCTGTGCCCCTACATTGTGCGTGCTAGACTCTCTCTCTCTCTCTCTCTCTCTCTCTCTCTCTCTCTCTCTCTCTCTCTCTCTCTCTCTCTCTCTGTGTGTGTGTGTGTGTGTGTGTGTGTGTGTGGGTGGGTGGGTGGGTGGTGTGTATTTGTGCACCAGCTTGTCAAAATACAGGATATCAAATCAAACATATTTCACCTGTCTAGTTTCCAAATCTGTTTTATTTGGCTACCAGTATCGGGAAGTTACTATGCCATCTACAGGCCCCTGTGTACAGACGACAATGGTAAATGTATGAAATATATAACCAAAAAGGGGGGTGGTGCAAGTCTTATATTCAATGGTAATAGGTAATAACATAACAATACCAAGCAGTACAGGACGTTACATAACGTTACAGATAAATTAAGGAATGAAATAAGAGAAGAGTTGCACACTGTGTTAACATAAACTAGTGAGCAAGGTATATACGTCATTGTTGTTGTTGTGGTCTTCAGTCCTGAGACTGGTTTGATGCAGCTCTCCATGCTACTCTATCTTGTGCAAGCTTCTTCATCTCCCAGTACTTACTGCAACCTACATCCTTCTGAATCTGCTTAGTGTAGTCATCTCTTGGTCTCCCTCTACGATTTTTACCCTACACGCTGCCCTCTAGTACTAAATTGGTGATCCCTTGATGCCTCAGAACATGTCCTACCAACCGATCCCTTCTTCTGGTCAAGTTGTGTCACAAACTTCTCTTCTCTCCAATCCTATTCAATACTTCCTCATTAGTTATGTGATCCACCCATCTAATCTTCAGCATTCTTCTGTAGCACCACATTTCGAAAGCTTCTATTCTCTTCTTGTCCAAACTAGTTATCGTCCATGTTTCACTTCCATACATGGCTACACTCCATACAAATACTTTCAGAAATGACTTCCTGACACTTAAATCTATACTCGATGTTAACAAATTTCTCTTCTTCAGAAACACCTTCCTTGCCATTGCCAGTCTACATTTTATATCCTCTCTACTTCGACCATCATCAGTTATTTTGGTCCCCAAATAGCAAAACTCCTTTACTGCTTTAAGTGTCTCATTTCCTAATCTAATTCCCTCAGCATCACCCGACTTAATTCGACTACATTCCATTATCCTCGTTTTGCTTTTGTTGATGTTCATCCCATACCCTCCTTTCAAGACACTATCCATTCCAATCAATTGCTCTTCCAAGTCCTTTGCGGTCTCTGACAGAATTAAGATGTCATCGGCGAACCTCAACATTTTGATTTCTTTTCCATGGATTTTAATACCTACTCCGAATTTTTCTTTTGTTTCCTTCACTGCTTGCTCAATATACAGATTGAATAACATGGGGGAAGGCTACAACCCTGTCTCACTCCCTTCCCAACCACTGCTTCCCTTTCATGTCCCTCGACTCTTATAACTGCCATCTGGTTTCTGTACAAATTGTAAGTAGCCTTTCGCTCCCTGTATTTTACCCCTGCTACCTTCAGAATTTGAAAGAGAGTATTCCAATCAACATTGTCAAAAGCTTTCTCTAAGTCTACAAATGCTAGAAACGTAGGTTTGCCCTTCCTTAATCTAGCTTCTAAGATAAGTCGTAGGGACAGTATTGCCTCACGTGTTCCAACATTTTTACGGAATCCAAACTGATCTTCCCCAAGGTTGGCTTCTACTAGTTTTTCCATTCGTCTGTAAAGAATTCGCGTTAGTATTTTGCAGCTGTGACTTATTAAATGGATAGTTCGGTAATTTTCACATCTGTCAACATCTGCTTTCTTTGGGATTGGAATTATTATATTCTTCTTGAAGTCTGAGGCTATTTCGCCTGTCTCATACATCTTGCTCACCAGATGGTAGAGTTTTGTCAGGACTGTCTCTCAAGGCCGTCAGTAGCTCCAATGGAATGTTGTCTACTCCGGGGCCTTGTTTCGACTCAGGGCTTTCAGTGCTCTGTCAAATTCTTCACGCAGTATCGTATCTCCCATTTCATCTACATCCTCTTCCATTTCCATAATATTGTCCTCAAGTACATCACCCTTGTGTAGACCCTCTATATACTCCTTCCATCTTTCTGCTTTCCCTTCTTTGCTTAGAACTGGGTTTCCATCTGAGCTCTTGATGTTCATACAAGTGATTCTCTTCTCTCCAAAGGTCTCTTTAATTTTCCTGTAAGCAGTATCTATCTTAGCCCTAGTGAGATAAGCCTCTACATCCTTATATTTGTCCTCTAGCCATCCCTGCTTAGCCATTTCGCACTTCCTGTCGATCTCATTTTTGAGACGTCTGTATTCCTTTTTGCCTGCTTTATTTACTGCATTTTTATATTTTCTCCTTCCATCAATTAAATTCAATATTTCTTCTGTTACCCAAGGATTTCTACTAGCCTTCATCTTTTTTACCTACTTGATCGTCTGCTGCCTTCACTTCTTCATCCCTCAAAGCTACCCATTCTTCTTCTGGGTTTCCATCTGAGCTCTTGATGTTCATACAAGTGATTCTCTTCTCTCCAAAGGTCTCTTTAATTTTCCTGTAGGCAGTATCTATCTTAGCCCTAGTGAGATAAGCCTCTACATCCTTATATTTGTCCTCTAGCCATCCCTGCTTAGCCATTTCGCACTTCCTGTCGATCTCATTTTTGAGACGTCTGTATTCCTTTTTGCCTGCTTCATTTACTGCATTTTTATATTTTCTCCTTTCATCAATTAAATTCAATATTTCTTCTGTTACCCAAGGATTTCTACTAGCCTTCATCTTTTTTACCTACTTGATCGTCTGCTGCCTTCACTTCTTCATCCCTCAAAGCTACCCATTCTTCTTCTACCATATTTCTTTCCCCCATTCCTGTCAATTGCTCTCTTATGCTCTCCCTGAAACTCTGTACAGCCTCTGGTTCTTTTAGTTTATCCAGGACCCATCTCCTTAAATTCCCACCTTTTTGCAGTTTCTTTAGTTTTAATCTACAGGTCATAACCAATAGATTGTGGTCAGAGTCCACATGCTACATGACATGTAGAGATATACACCTTTGGTTGTTCTGATTGTAATGGGTGACTGTCTAATATACTGCAAATGTATTGCAATTTGTATTGTTTCAAGAATAGTAACTGCATGATTGTAGTGCAGCAAAGAAAAGTGACATTGCAAACCAAGTAAGGAATAGAGGTAAAGAAATATTTCTGTTCAAGCTGAAGACCATGTTAGTGAGAAGTTTGACATCGCAAACTACAATTATACATTCCTCATACAGAGGTGTCTCATGTGTACAGTATATGGGAAAGCATTGTGTTGCAATGTACATTTAAGACACCACTCTATGAGAAATAGATAATTGTAGTTTGTGATTGTCATACTTCTCGCTAACAATTTGATACAATAAACATGTAATGACACACAATATTGTTTGTACTGGACTTCAGCAGGTACAGGAATATTCATTTACACATATTCCTTACTTAATTTGTAACATTACTTTTCTAGGCTGCACTATAATTGTGCAGTTTCTATTCTTGATGTAGTACATATGTCATTAGTTTTTTGAAGCTTCTTAGTTTTTTCACAGGTCGTGTGTGACATAGGTTAACATTGCCTTGACCTACATACTTGCTTACCTTCATTCTTCGACATGTAACCTTGATGGTTGCTACCTGCATGGTTGGCATTATGGTATTAGTATTGTGAGCTCTTCCCTCTTTACATTGTTTACACGGTAAACACAAGTGTTTATTTTTATGCAACTGCCCTTTTTATTAGTTGATGTGGGTGTTTGTTCAGATTGTGTACATGAACCTATAATGCCCTCATAATACCCTACTCAGTGTTCTGGTAGATTCCTTGATATCCACATTCTCAATCAACTGCCTAATCATAAAGATACCAACTGACGTATTACATATTGTATGGTATACTCTGACACATGTATTCTGGTGATTTTTCTGTTACAGGTCATACTACCCTTTGTCTTCCCTTGCTTAAGGGCTACATGACATGTAGAGATATGCACCTTTGGTTGTTCTGATTGTAATGGGTGTCTTTCTAATATACTACATATGTATCGTACTTTTCTTTATACTTACTTCATAGCTTATCGTTTGGCATATCACCTAGCCCCATGCCTGCTTACCAACAGACTTATCACTTTTGTGATAACATTGGTTTTGCCTCTTCCATATATTTCAGTGTTTACTGCTTAGTGGGAATTCACTATGGTATATTACATCCGGTTCATAGCTTGGGTCATTAGAAATGTTTTATTAAATAAGTTACATCTTATTAGCCTGTGATGGATAAACAGCATTGTTGTATCTATATATACTCCTTTCATTAGTTATTATTAGTATATGAAATGTGATGATACAGATAATTACGCGGTTGACCTCCAGTAAGTGGTATATGTTTTACTAGTGTAATCAAGTGTTTTATCTTCAGTGTGTTTCATGGGCATTGCACTAGCATTGTACTGTGATTACCTATGCATAACATGCAATATTGATGTCCGTTTAGTAGGTTCTATTTTATTATTATATTATATATATAGAGGATGGTCCATTGATAGTGACCAGGCCAAATATCTCATGAAATAAACACCAAACGAAAAAACTACAAAGAACGAAACTCGTCCAGCTTGAAGGGGGAAACCAGATGGCGCTATGATTGGCCCGCTAGATGATGCTGCCATAGGTCAAACGGATATCAACTGCGTTTTTTTTTAATAGGAACCCCCATTTTTTACTACATATTCATGTAGTATGTAAAGAAATATGAATGTTTTAGTTGGATCACTTTTTTCACTTTGTGATAGATGGCACTGTAATAGTCACAAACTTATAAGTACGTGGTATCATGTAACATTTCACCAGTGCGGACGGTATTTGCTTCATGATACATTGCTGTTGCTTTTGTTGTTGTTGTTGTTGTTGTTGTGGTCTTCAGTCCTGAGACTGGCTTGATGCAGCTCTCCTTGCTACCCTATCCTGTGCAAGCTTCATCATCTCCCAGTACCTACTGCAACCTACATCCTTCTGAATCTGCTTAGTGTATTCATCTCTTGGTCTCCCTCTACGATTTTTGCCCTCCACGCTACCCTCCAATACTAAATTAGTGATCCCTTGATGCCTCAGAACATGTCCTACCAACCAATCCCTTCTTCTAGTCAAGTTGTGCCACAAACTTCTCTTCTCCCCAATCCTATTCAGTACCTCCTCATTAGTTATGTGATCTACCCATTTCATCTTCAGCATTCTTCTATAGCACCACATTTCAAAAGCTTCTATACTCTTCTTGTCCAAACTAGTTATCGTCTATGTTTCACTTCCATACATGGCTACACTCCATACATATACTTTCAGAAACGACTTCCTGACATTTAAATCTATACCCAATGTTAACAAATTTCTCTTCTTCAGAAACGCTTTCCTTGCCATTGCCAATCTACATTTTATATCCTCTTTACTTCGACCATCATCAGTTATTTTGCTCCCCAAATAGCAAAACTCCTTTACTACTTTAAGTGTCTCATTTCCTAATCTAATTCCCTCAGCATCACCCAACTTAATTCGACTACATTCCATTATCCTCGTTTTGCTTTTGTTGATGTTCATCTTATATCCTTTTAAGACACTGTCCATTCCGTTCAACTACTCTTCCAAGTCCTTTGGTGTCTCTGACAGAATTACAATGTCGTCGGCGAACCTCAACGTTTTTATTTCTTCTCCATGGATTTTAATACCTACTCCAAATTTTTCTTTTGTTTCCTTCACTGCATGCTCAATATACAGATTGAATAACATCAGGGAGAGGCTACAACCCTGTCTCACTCCCTTCCCAACCCCTGCTTCCCTTTCATGTCCCTCGACTCTTATAACTGCCATCTGATTTCTGTACAAATTGTAAATAGCCTTTCGCTCCCTGTATTTTACCCCTGCCACTTTTAGAATTTGAAAGAGAGTATTCCAGTCAACATTGTCAAAAGCTTTCTCTAAGCCTAGAAATGCTAGAAATGTAGGTTTGCCTTTTCTTAATCTAGCTTCTAAAATAAGTCGTAGGGTCAGTATTGCCTCACGTGTCCCCATATTGCTAAGGAATCCGAACTGATCTTCCCCAAGGTCGGCTTCTACCAGTTTTTCCATTACCCATGTTAAAATGGACCATATACCAATTGTGGAAAAGGTCGATATCTTGTTGATGTATGGCTATTGTGTGGGCGTGTGCTTTGTATGCTGCTCGGTATCCTGGATGACATCATCCAAGTGTCCGGACCGTTTGCCCGATAGTTACATTATTTAAGGAAACAGGAAGTGTTCAGCCACATGTGAAATGTCAACCATGACCTGCAACAAATGATGATGCCCAAGTAGGTATTTAAGCTGCTGTTGCAGTTATTCCGCAGATCAGTAGCAGACAAATTGCGCAAGAATCGGGAATCTCAAAAATGTCGGTGTTGAGAATGCTAAATCAACAGCAATTGCACCCGTACCATATTTCTATGCACCACGAATTGCCTAGCGATGACTTTGAATGTTGTGTACAGTTCTGCCACTGGGCACAAGAGAAATTACCAAAGATGACAGATTTTTTGCATGTGTTCTATTTAGCAACGAAGCGTCATTCACCAACAGCGGTAATGTAAACTGGCATAATATGCACTATTGGGCAATGGAAAATCCAGGATGGCTGTGACAAGTCAAACATCAGCGACCTTGGTGGGTTAATGTATGCCTTTTGCATTGCCTGTGGCATTATGGGAAGAAGGATAATTGACCCCATTTATCGATGGCAATCTAAATAGTGCAATGTCTGCTGATTTCCTACGTAATGTTCTACCAATGTTACTACAAGATATTTCACTGCATCACAGAATGGTGATGTACTTCCAACATGATGGATGTCCGGCACATAGTTCGCGTGCAGTTGAAGCGGTATTGAATAGCATATTTCATGACAGATGGATTGGTCGTCGAAGCACCATATCATGGCCCGCATGTTCACCAGATCTGACGTCCCCAGATTTCTTTCTGTGGGGAAAGTTGGAGGATATTTGCTACCGTGATCCGCCGACAATGCCTGACAATGTGCATTAGCGTATTGTCAGTGTGTGTGTGTGTGTGTGTGTGTGTGTGTGTGTGTGAGAGAGAGAACATTACGGAAGGCGAACTACTCCCTGCTGAGAGGAATGTCGTTACACATATTGCCAAATGCATTGAGGTTGAAGAACATCATTTTGAGCATTTATTGCATTAATGGTGTATTTACAGGTAATCACGCTATAACAGCATATGTTCTCAGAAATGTCAAGTTCACAAAGGTACATGTATCACATTGGAACAACCAAAATAAAATGTTCAAACATACCTATGTTCTGCATTTTAATTTAAAAAACCTACCTGTTACCAACTGTTTGTCTAAAATTGTGAGCCATATGTTTGTGACTATTACAGCGTCATCTGTCACAAAGCGAAAAAAGTGGTCCAACTAAAACATTCATATTTCTTTACGTACTACATGAATATGTAATAAAAAGTGGGGGTTCCTGTTTAAAAAAAACACAGTTGACATCCGTTTCACCTATGACAGCACCATCTAGCGAGCCAATCATAGCACCATCTGGTTTCCCTCTTCAAGCTAGACATGTTTCGTTCTTTGCAGTTTTTTCATTTGACACTTATTTCGTGAGATATTTGGCCCGGTCACGATCAATGGACCACCCTGTATACTTTGCTCTCTAGTTTAAGTTAATACAGAGTGCAACTCTTCTCTTATTTCATTCCTTAATTTATCTGCAGCTTTATGTAACTTCCTGTCCTGCTTGGTATTGTTATGTTATTACCTATTACCATTGTATATAAGACTTCCACCCCACTTGTTTTTGGTTATCTATTTCATACAGTTACCATTGTTGTCTGTACACAGGGGCCTGTAGATGGCATAGTTAATTTCCAAAGCTGGTAGCCAAATAAAATAGGTTTGGAAATTAGACAGCTGAAAAGTGTTTGATTTGACATCCTCTACCGAATTGCCAACTCCTGCAACCACCCCTGAAAAGATGGATTAACAGATCTTGTTGAAATGTTTCTGGTAAAAGCTAGCAAGTTTTCATTCTCTTTTGCATATGCCTGTTGGCAACTCAATGCTTCTGCTATTCAGTGAGTGGTCTCCTTTACTCCTAAATTATTTCCACTTCGATATAGGTTGTACCCAACAGAATCGATAGGCTTACGAGAGTTAGTAGTGCCAGATCTCTATGACCTGCTTTCTAAAAGAATATATGAAAAGATACACATGCACACTATTAATAATGGAATATTGTTTAAAGGATATTCCTTGAATTTACCATCTACATGGAATGTGTATATACTTGGTGGGAAATAGTGATAGTAGAGTTAAATGACCAAATACGTGAGAATAGGCACAAAAGGTGCGGAAAATGTAATTTCATGGCACTTCATTTCCATATAGGTGGATTGGTTTGAGCATTAAATCATGGGAAAACTAGAATCACTAAAGAATTGAAAATAGATTTTCATCCATTTGAAAGCTATACTTCAGGTTGGAGAAATATCTTACATAACGGTTATACTGTTGGAAGAACTAGCTATGAGGAAAGAATGAGAGCTGCAACTTACGGTGGGTACTTTGGCAAGTGTAATATTGACCTCTGTTATCTTATTACCCAACCACTCTATGAAAATGTGGTTGGTTGGTTTGCGGTGTACAGGGACCAGACTATGAAAATGTATCTTCGCTCATTTCTACTAATCTGTAAATCATCTCCCTAATCCCTAAGGAAGACAGAAGAACTGCTACTGTAAAGTGTAACTTACATATTACCTAAATCTGATCTTCATCTAACTTTCAAGAAACGAAATGTTCACAAAACATGTACCTGGAATCTTGTTCTGTGGAAATGACTCTTTCACTCCCATCTGTTTGGATTTTAGAGTGCCCAGTATTGTGAAGTAAGAGGTCACATTATTTATACCCCCAGGTGGTGACCCACACCATTGTTGATACCTGTATGCTGTCACAAGCAGCACTTTACCATCCCCCACTCCTGTTAGAGATGTCTTCTGCTACGGTTGCAGGTTCGAATCCTGCCTCGGGCATGGATGTGTGTGATGTCCTTAGGTTAGTTAGGTTTAAGTAGTTCTAAGTTCTAGGGGACTAATGACCACAGCAGTTGAGTCCCATAGTGCTCAGAGCCACTCCTGTTTGATGCTCAAATTGATAGAATCCAACACGACGGAAACCATATTAATAATCCAGTTAATAACACAGGTCTGACTTGGATGGTAAAGTCTTACCCTAGGCTGGAAACTACTTTTGAATTTAAGGAAGTGAATGTGGAGGAAATAGGAAAAATAACAAATAATTTAAAGAATAAGACCTCATCTGGCTGGGATGGACTGAGTAGTACTATAATTAAAAAATGCAACAAGGAATTAGTTGGAATAATTACCCATATGATCAACAGTAGTATCAGGGATCACACATTTCCAAATATATTGAAGAAAAGTACAGTTAAACTTGTGCATAAAAAAGGATCAAAAGAAGAGCTATCAAACTTCAGGCCCATATCACTAATGCCAATTTTCAGTAAAATATTTGAAATTGTTTTGTTGACACAACTTATTGATTATGTCACAAAGAATAATTTACTAGCAGAAACACAGTATGGCTACAGAAAGCATCACAGTACCATTACAGCAATCACCGAATTTCTCCACAAGGTGTATGATGCCCTGGATGAGGGAATGCAGACAGCAGGGATATTTCTAGACCTTACTAAAGCATTTGACTCACTGAAGCATGAGCTACTACTAAGCAAACTGGAAACTTACAATATAAATGCCACATCCATACAACTACTGATCACTTATCTAACCAATTGTAAGCAGTGTACAAGGCTGAGTTATGAAACTAATGGTCAGATCAAACATTTCCAATCCAGCTATGAAACAGTAAAACAAGTTGTACCTCAGGGATCCGTATTGGGCCCTTTCCTTTTCCTGGTCTACATTAATGATTTAGAGGCACCTCTGTACTCTCAACTAGTAAGTTATGCAGATGATACCTCACTTTTGTTCTTTTGCAAACAAATTAATGACTTGACATTGGCTGCAACTGATGGCTTAAGTCAAATAACTACTTACTTCCATGATCAAGATCTAAAAGTCAATATTAACAAATCCCAGCTATTACCATTTAAACTTGGTAATTCATACCAAACCTTTATTGATAATGTAAGTGGCATCAAAAAAGTAGACACTGACAAATGTAAATTTTTGGGGATATACCTAGACGAAAAACTGAGATGGGTCGAACATGTCAATGTTGTATGCAATAAAAATCAGCAATTCACTGCACTTAATTAGCAAACAAACATTAAAAACTGCTTATTATGGGACAATATTTGCTTATATTAATTATGGAATAGAGGTATGGGCGTGTGCTGCTGATAGACAAATGAACAGAATCCTAACACTGCAGAAAAGAGCAATCAGGACTGTACATCGACAGAGATTCATGTAGGGAAACTTTTGTAAAACATAAATATCTAACAGTATACTCCTTGTATCTGTACAAATTAATAACATTCTTTGTGGACCATAAAAATAATGAAGCTAAGTGCTCTGATGTGCATACCAATAACACAAGACAAAAAGATTGACTCTTCAGAAACAGAACTAAAGACAACAGATCATAGTCCCTGGATACATGGCCAGATATGGTTTAACAAACTGCCAATTGCTATAAGATGCCACAGAGGTAAAGTATTCAAAAGGGAATTAAAATCATTCTTAACTCTCAAATGTTTGTACTCACTGAATGAATACTGATATTAAAACGTAGCTATTCTTAAATGTAGGCCTCTTCTATCTATACAATGTACTATTCTGAGGTGTGTGTAATATAAATTACATCTGTATATTCAGGTACCTATACTACATAAAAACTTTATTGGATTATGAAATACTGTACCATATATTACCAAGTGTGTCACCCTTAAGTGGCTTCTTGTAAATGTGAATTGTAAATTCCTACTCTTTGTACAAAAATTGTATAAAAATGCTATGACATTTGCAAAAGTCACCAGTTGGTGACCATATGCAAAAAAAGACAATCTATATATCTATATATATTAAAAAAAAAATCTCTCCCCCTCCCCACCACCCGTTGCTTCTCCCATCATGTGCGACTCCTTGCAGTGTGACCTCAGCAGCCAGAGACTGTGATCTCGTGTGTGTGTGTGTGTGTGTGTGTGTGTGTGTGTGTGTGTGTGTTTTGTCTATTTCCAATGAAGGCCTTGTTAGCCGAAAGCTCACTTCCTGACAGTCTTTCTGTTGTGCCTATCTGTGACGCAGCAACTCCGCTGTGTGGTGAGTACTAACTATCCTTTTCATAATATTGTTACATTCCATCCTGGATTCCTATTGTTTCTCTTATTAAAATTCTTAGTAGTTTGGACTGATGTGCAAATAGAGATCACTGACCAAGGTGGCTAAAAAAATTCAAATGTCTAAGTGATATGACCCTCAAAGTTGCGCAGCAAGTCAAATTCACATTTCAATATTCAATAAAGGAGAGGGAGCTGATATAAATAATTACAGAGGAATGTTGAAAACACCAGATATGTATATACATACACAAACTTTTATTTCAGTGTTTCTTGACAGAGCATGATTTAAAAATAAGACCAACAACCAGCATTAAGATCTGACAAAACATCAGGAGCAGTTGTTGAATATAAAACTAATCTTAAAACATCAAAACATTTGTAATCCAATTATTCATTGCTTATTCTATTATTCCATAAAAGCCACTGACTTAAATTATTAATTTCAAACACTAAAAGAATAAGAATTAGAGTTCCACTCGTAAAGCAAAATCCTGATGAACACAGAATCCAAATGCATGTTTATAGTGCATTATGACCTTCCCATACAGAAAAATGATGACCAATCAATGTTTTGGCTGATATTTCAAGAGGTTCATCAATTGACAGTATGATGCAGTCCAAAACCAAGAAGAATTTTATGGAAACAGAATCCTAAATTTACATTAATGTCAGAAAAATTGCAGATTGGATAGACATGTTACTTCTTATTACTTTTCAACTGCATTCTTGAAAACCTTAATACAAGATTTTTTCAAAGAAAAATTCATCCTTAAATTTACCAACAGATCACATTCCATGAAGAGAAATAAAATTTGAGATCTTTCTTTTAGATTTACCAACAGTTTAACAGTCTTAACTCAAATAATCATCACAGTACAAAACCAGACTGAATTCTAAATATTTACTCTATAAGTTCACAATACACTGCATAACAGAAATGACAAATTACAAAATGAATCCATCCAAACTAGGCAAAAGTTACAATAGTTTGGATTTCAGTCCCACCAATAGAATTTGAATAAGAGGAGAAACTAAAGAAATTGACTGGAAAACTGGTTTGGATGGAGAGAGGGGGGAGAGAGAGGGGGGGGGGGGGGAGAGAGAGAGAGAAAACAAGCACAGAAATGTGAGTGCAATGGCCAACCAAGACCTCAAAGTATTTCAACCAGTGCCACTGTGGTCAGTCATAATTAATTTAAGATCAGTACTTATCATAATAAAGAGGCAATGAGTAAAGGAAAAACATGTAAAAAGATAATAAGCTGAGTTCTCTTCTTCAGATACAGCTCTAAGCCTTCAGCTGAAACTCCAGCCACTTTGAGAGTACATTAAACTCTAAACTTCCTTCCTTTCTTTTTGAAATTTCTCTCAGATATCCATTTTTGTGTTCTCTTCACTGTTCAGTGCCTTTTTTGTTTCTTTTGCAAACAGAAATCTATTTTCACGTGTACACTTAATTCAGTCATCATTTTCCATTATTTAAATATATGTCACAGTTTTGCAGGATAGAATTGAGAGACACTTGCAGTGTAAAACTTTTCAGCTATTTGTACAAATAAGTTATTGTTTGTTTTTTTTCAAATAATAACTGAAAGGATAGCTGAGTAAACTATGTTACAGTGAGTTTCCTATTAACTGACTTATGGCTTTCAGAATTAAAGATGTTAAGATATTCTGATCTGTTGCTGTCAACCATACCCATGACCTGGAAATTTATACACACCCCCAAGAAGGCATAAATTGATAATAAGAGCAGAACTGCTCACTACAGCCATAGGAAAATGTATATGCTCAAAAATGTATTATAGTAGACTCATTGAATAAACAATTTTGTGTATTTTGAGGTATGATTTACCAGTGTGCCAATGCTGCTCTCTGTGGGATTAATAAACAAACAGATAGATTAATAGATTAGATAAATAGGTAAAATTCTAGAATGAAATAGGTAGACTTTCATAATGAATGAAGGGAGATCCACAGCTTACTGTATAAACTGTGTAGATAGGCCTACCACTGTTACAACATGCCTACAGTTGTAGCTATACAGAGTGATTATAATTAAAGTTAAACTTTCAAACTGCTGTAGAAATAACATCACTGGTCAGAATGACATCAAATTGCAATGGAATATTATCAGGGAAGGGGGAAAAAGTATGGCAGTGAAAAATGAATAGTTACAAAATGAGCAATAGATGATGTTGTAAGCATCATAATTTACCAGTGGTCGACTACAGATGACGAATGAATCATACAACAATGCCTAAGGTGTATGTTTAATTCTAAACAAACTGTACTACTTAGTGTGCATGGGTGTACAGGTGTGATACTGTTGGATACATAAGCTCATCCACCACGGCAAGGTCATATCACTTCAGATGGGAAAAATCAGTTTTTAATTGTCCTGAGGCCAAAAAATGCATAAAAATGATAACTCACATTTGGTTTTAATTGCCCTGAGGCCAAAAACTGCAAAAAAGCATCACTCACATTGGTTTCTAATTGTCCTGAGGCCAAAAACTGCATAAAAAGCATCACTCACATTGGTTTTTAATTGTGCTGAGGCCAAAAACTACATAAAAAGCATCAATCAAACTGAAATCCAATTATTAATTTCCATGTGACTGATGCAAAACATGTTTAGTATGCTGTCTACCATTTTCAGAAACGAGTTGAAATAGAGAAACAGCATGTTATCACAACTGATCGAAATGTTTCCGGGGTAACATTCAGAATGTGTTGCACAATATGTGCCTTGAATGCAGCTAAGTTTGCTGTCGGAACACTGAACATCTTTCAGATAGAACCACAGCCTGAAGTCACATGGATTATGATCAGGTGATAAGGACGGCCAGGCTGCAGGGAAAATGTAGGTGACAATTCTACCATCTCTGAAATGGCACTTCAGCAGTTGCTTTACTCATGCATAAAAATGATCCTATCCACACATCCACGCTGTTGGAGAGATGGAATGACATCGTTACACAAAAGACACTCATAGTGCTTACCAGTGATGGTATGGGTAACAGAACTGGAAGCACCTATTTATTCGAAAAAATATGGCAGTATGATAAATGGTGCCATAAACCCACACCACACAGTGACCTTTTCAGGGTGAAGTGGTACTGGTTGATTTGCCTGTGGATTTATCGTTGCTCACCTTCAACAATTCTGTGTATTGACATATCCTGTCAGATGGAAGTGGGCTTCGTCTGTCCACAAAATCTTCCACAGCCAATCACTGTCCACTTCCATCTGAGCAAGAAATTCTAAAGCAAAGGCCTCTCTTGCTGACAGGTCAACAGGAAGCAACTCATGCACGTGGGTAATTTTGAAGGACAGCAAAGAAGGATGTTTCGTAGGATCTTGCGCACCATGCTCATGGGTATATCCCAGTGTTCGGGCAATTCTCTGTGCCCTACATGTTTGCACACCACCACTCATCAACTCCTGCATTGTTCTGGCCACTGCTTCCACTGACATTGAATCAATTCGTTTCCTCCCTCTACGAGGTTGCACACCAAAAGAACCAGTCTTTTAGAATTTCCGACTAATTTTCTCCAGACCCACGGCAGTCATTGGACCATTGTCTTTTCTCAAACCCTTCAGCGTCTGGAACTTCTTCAGAGTGAAATGTGCAAGGACATCATTCTTGTAATACGGCTTTGCAAGCCGAGCGCGATCGCACATTGAGACAGTCATGGCGAATGCTGCAGATGCGAAAGTAGAAAAAGCTGTTTACCCAGCGTTTTTATACTAATTTCAATTGGTCGTGTACATGACAAGTGTTTTCATTTACATAGTCTGACACATACATCACCATCTATTGATCAATTTTCACACTTTTTTTTTTCTTTTGCCATACATTTTCCACCTTTTCCGATAATATTCCGTTGCAATTTGATGTCATTCTGACCAATGGTGTTATTTCTACAGCATCTTGAAAGTTTAACTTTAATTATAATTACCCTGTACATCACATACAACAGGTGACATACAAATACTCTCAAGACACATTCAAGACAGATGTCATTACCTCAGTTGTTGACATGTAACAAGATCCTGCAGGCTGCGAGATGAACATGGAATTTGCTATTCTCCACAGCAGCCTCATGCCCTCTACATTGTTTACTCCTTACCACCCTGTAGTGTCCAATGCATCAAGGCTGAAGTATGAGGTATGAAAAAAATGTATGCAGCTATGCTGATGTAGCAATAACACAATCATTCAGCAATCATGCACTAACATAGCATAACATCGGTACTTGGATGAGTAAAATTGAATGAGAGTATAGGAACTGCAGTTAATAACTCCATTCATTATAGAGTTTCTTGCAAGTATCAGGGTGGTACATAGATATACCAGACACATTCTTCACTTTCATGTAATAAAACATGTACGTTGTGGTGTAATGTATTATTTAAGTGTATGACACCTACTGTAAGCTAAAGTTTAGAATTATGAAATTTGTTCTAATAGGGCTAAAGGCTGAGAGATCCCAAATAAGAAACAATAACAAATAAGAATATTTTAATCTTTCATTTTATAGAATATAAAATGTGCTATTCCTTGAGCATAAATATTCCATGTCTAAGAATAATTATTGTGAGACAATATATTACATTGTATATATTATATTATTTGATGATGTCTTATTAATTCTATATTATACTATTTTAGCTATTTTCCTGGCCAATAGTGAAGCTGCTACACTAAAAGTCATTTCTGAATGATAAACAAAAGTTATCATATCACAGAAATGATGAAGACATCAACTGTAATGGGTTACATCTGTACTTATAGCAAGAACACATGTGCAACTGAAAGAAAATTAAGTTTGATCCTTCTCATTAAGCAATGTTGAAAAGAAATTTCAAATTGTAGGTGACATGGTCAAGAAAGAAGAAGTACAACATTGTGGTTTTAAAAAGACACCAGAAGAATTTTCCCCACATGCGAAATTAAAATCACTGCACAAGAGCTGAATACGAAAATGCAAGAAACAATATGAAAGAAGGAAAGTTGCTACTCACCATATAGCGGAAATGCAGACCCGCGATAGGCACAATAAAAAGATTCACACAATCATAGCTTTCGGCCATTAAAGCCTTTGTCAGCAGTAAACACACACTTATGCAAGCCAAACTTTCTCACACATCTGCAGTCTCAGAGAGCTGAAACTACACTGCGAGCAGCAGTACTAGTGCATGATGGGAGTGGCGACTGGGTGGGGGTAAGGAGGAGGCTGGGGCAGGCAGGAGAAGGGATAGTATGGTGGGAGTGGCGGACAGTGAAGTGATGCAGTTTAGACGGAGCTTATGAGAGAAGGTGCAAAGGCGGGAGGGGGTAAGTAGTGGAAAGGAGAGAAATAAAAATAAAAGAAATTAAAAGACTGGGTGTGGCGGTCAATGACGGCTGTGTAGTGCTGGAATGGGAACAGAGAGGGGACTGGGTGAGGCCAGTGACTAACGAAGGTTGTCGCCAGGAGGGTTACAAGAACATAGGATGAATTGCAGGGAAGGTTCCAATCTGCACAATTCAGAAATTCTTCCCACCCCTCCTGCAGTGGTATTCTGCTGTCCACCGAACCTACACAATATACTCGTCCACCCTTACATAACCCCTGCTCCCAATCCCTTGCCTCATGGCTCATACCCCTGTAATAGACGTAGATGCAAGACCTGTCCCATATATTCTCCTACCACCACCTACTCCAGTCCGGTCACTAACATTACCTGTCATATCAAAGCAGGGCTACCTGTGAAACCAGTCATGTGATCTACAAGCTAAGCTGCAACCACTGTGCTGCATGCTATGTAGGCATGACAGCCAATAAGCTGTCTGTCCACATGAACGGCCATCGACAAACTGTGGCCAAAAAACAAGTGGACCACCCTATAGCTGAACATGCTGCCAAACATGATACCCCTCACCTCAATGACTGCTTCACAGCCTGTGCCATATGGATGCTTCCCACCAACACCAGCTTTTCTGAATTGCACAGATGGGAACTTTCCCTGCAATACATCCTATGTTCCTGAACCCTCCTGGCCTCAACCTTCATTAGTCACTGTCCTCACCCATCCAGCCCCCTCCCTTTTCCCATTCCAGCACCACACAGCCATTATTCACCGCCACACCCAGTCTTTTAATTTCTTTTATTTTTATTTTTCTCCTTTCTGCTACTGCCCCTTCCCCCCTCTGCACATTCCCTCCTACCCTCTTGTGGGGCGGTGAGTGGAATTTAATTGTTGAATGAAAAATGATGTGGACTGTCTTTCCCGATGATGCACCATATGTGGGGTGGCGAGTGGAAATATTTGTTAATGAAATGTTCCTATGATTTATTTAATGCTGTTGTTTGCCGTTCTCAGCACTGGCTCTCTAACTACAATATTGGCAACCAGAAAGTGATTAGCAAAACGTGAAGCCTGTAATTAGAATTCCTAGTGCCCAATTCAACTGAGAAATACACTTATAGCTACCACTTATAGCTCTGAGGAATTAGGAGATTGTCTGGGATTCATAATCAAAAACGATTCACTCTAAAAGGTTCACTATATTCTGAATGTCACAGACCAAAAAGAATCCACACAATCCAACTACCAGAGCAGTTCAGAGTCTAATGCGCTGATGCAACTATAACTTCCAATTAAATGTTTAAGTGAATGCTCGCCATAATTTGATGATAATGTTCATCAAACGCCACGCTAAATAATGGTAGAATGTCTGTCCCGCGGCGGCATGTGAAAATACGACATACGTGAACTGAAGATAGATCATTAAAGTCATCACAGAATTAACACTTCACTCGAAAATGATTTCATGGTTATGCGTATCCCGAGTAACTTATTATGGCATCCGAGGCTGTTTATAGCAATGATATAGACGCGACGCGACTCCCGGCACAGGTGGTGCGCTGATCAGCATCTGGAGAGAACTGGGGCCTTTCTTTTCTTGCACAGCGTTCTTATATATAAAGCCGCAGTGCGGACGGCTAAGGGAACGCCTGATTAATTCTGCTGTCCCGACTAGCTGCTGGGCTAGTAATGCACCATTTCAATCTATCAAAAAACTCATTCTTTCCTTTGCTGATGGCCGATGTGGTGTCATTGCCAGACACCACACTTGCTAGGTGGTAGCCTTTAAATCGGTCGCGGTCCGTTAGTATACGTCGGACCCACGTGTCACCACTATCAGTGATTGCAGACCGAGCACCGCCACACGGCAGGTCTAGAGGGACTTCCTAGCACTCGCCCCAGTTGTACAGCTGACTTTGCTAGCGATGGTTCACTGACTTCTACGCTCTCATTTGCCGAGATGATAGTTAGCATAGCCTTCAGCTACGTTATTTGTTACGACCTAGCGAGGCGCCACATTCAGTTACCATTGATGTTTGTGAATCATGTACTGTCACGAGCGACGTTCGTCATTAATGGATTAAAGTTAAGTATTCCACCAGCTACATCCGGTTTTCTCAACTCTAATTCCCTTGTCATGTTCCAGTCCTCACGCCAGCCTGCATGAGCTAAAACGCGTGCATTTCGGCCTCCTTTAGTAATACGGTGTTGGCTCTCCTGCCAACCACAACAGCCGATTAAGCTCTCAATGTAAATGTGCAATCAGCACACAGGTAAGTAATCATAATAAAAGTCTGACGTGGCTAAGTCCAATATTTTGGGCGAGAGAATCAGTAGACGAGCTCTGAACTTGCCCTTTGGAGATACGATATTGCTATAGTTTTATAGTTATTCAGTTGAAACTTTTCACATCTTTATGATTGTAGCGTATCTCCCTTCTACTTAAATGTAAACATCCTAGCTTTATTTATTCACCTACTTAATCTATCTTGCTTCCTTAATTTTTAAGACAAAAACCAGAAAATCATGAATTTCAACTAAAATTTTAATTTATGAGATCCAGAATACTGTTTCTACTAAATTGTTATGCAAGAGGAATCTAAATATAAATTTTTAAGTTTCTAGCTCTTTTCTGTTGCGCCAATGATTTTTACAGAAAAACGTCCAAATCTCGAAAATGGTTAAAGCTATTGAACTGATATTCAACACATATTGGTTTAGTATTGCTCCTGAGATGCTAGAAATGTTTCAGGTTATTTACTTGATTTTTAAAGTATTGCGCAACATTTATGACGTCAGAGCTAGTTACAGGGGACTGGTGGCACACAATGGAAAGACTGCTGTGAATTTTATACGGCGTGAGTAGGCTGCTTCCCTACACTCTGTCTAATTCACTTTTTATTTGATATAAAAACCCCAAATGAGCATTCCATCAAGCGTCTTTCGTATCATATCCAATTACAATAGTAGTATATCGGGACATTGGTACAACTATCGTTAGATTCTCATCTACATTCCTGTTTGGAAAGGCAGCACACTGTTTTGAAGAAACTGTAGTTCGCCTTGGTGATATGCAACCAACAATCAGCAGTAGTATGGATTGCGCAACGGGATACATTTGTTGCACTGTATTGAGGAAGAAGAGCACCAACAGTAGCCATTATATTCCAAATTTTATTTTACTGCAAATTCACAAAACTATCAGCCTTAAAGTTACAGCCCAGTACCTATATTAAAAATAATATTTCAGAATTTATGAACACAACACCAGGGCTAACGGTAATTTAGACATACCGCGCCACAGATTAGCGAGAACAGGAAATTCCCACAAAGTTAACCCACTGAAAATGTTCAATAAACTGCCAGTTAATGTTCAGTCTATGGATACAAATTCTTTTAAAATTAAGTGGTACAGCTGGCTGTCAGGTCATCCATTCTATGACATTAAATAATTCTTTGAGATGCCTGAGGAGAATATAAGCATTTAAAAGTTGTCTGTAGTTAAATATATTATTTTGTGCTTTGGTTAATCATGTGTAATTACAAAGTTTATACTATGAACAATAAAATACCATATTATATTAGATTATAAGATAGCTTGTTGCATTAACTTTTAAAAGCTATCCTTTGTAATTTGGTACACCACCATGCTTCAAATGTATTCTATAATGTATTGACAGAAGTTTATTTTATTGTTCTGTATGTACTAGTACATCTTGTATGACGAAGCCAATATCATTGTAAAATGATCTACGGTGAATAAAATTCTTGATAAAACTCTTGATATTCATGTGTATACGTAATGCACATTCGATCGCGACAGACCTATTGTCACTTCAGGTAAGTATAGTAAGTTTTTACCTTTCTTCAATTAGTCTGTGATGCTTGTCTTTAATTATTTTAGTAGGCTTGCATTTATCTTATGTATTCCATTATGGTGAGAAGGAACACCAATCAGCATTAGCGATAGTTTCTGTCTCAGTTCCTTCCTTTCAATTCTAGTAGTACAAATTAACCATACTTAATTGTAATAATTGACTGATGATGTTTAAGGATTAAGCATTACAAAGACAGAAAAGGGACCCTCCTAGTGCAATTTTGTCCAATGCCTTTCTCTCCTATTTACGTCAACTATTAATGTTATCGACCTGACATGTAGAATAGTTTTAAGAAACTAATAACAAAAGGTAAGGCAGCTATGTAATTTTTTATATTTATGGTACGTGGTGTTCAGAACTAACATATCGATTTCCCAAAGTAGTTGAATACTATGCTCAAAAATTCTTGAAAGATCGGAAAAAAAACAGCGGTCGAGACGTAATTGCAGGAATGCAGGTTCGAGTCTAGTTTCGTCAAGTATTTTTTTAAATTTTTTCCATTCAGATTGAATACCTATGCTATATAAATAGGTGCTAATTAGAATATTAAGCATATTCTAGAACATGTTTAATTGTAATTTTTATGAAAAATGCACTACTTTTATTTTCTAATGACATAGAACACACACAAAAATTCAGTTTTCATTGCAGATGTAAGTCCCTATCACCGATCCTTTTTTTAAAGAATAATATTTTCCATCTTTATGTACCCTACACCTTACGGAAATGCCCGTGGAACATGTACCTTTGTTTAAAAATATATTACAACTGGGAATCGATGACCACCCATGTGGCAGTTGGGCATATTCGACCATTTAGTATCTATGGTCGAAGGGCATACTACACAGTGCCACACAGCCCATCAAAATAGTCACCTTTACGGTGTTAAACAACTTCGGGAAACTTTAAAGTAGATTTTATAGGGAATTATTGAGAGTAGCATCCAACTTTAGATAACTGACCTTCACATACCTTATTTAAGAAATTACAAAACCCCGATTACCATGTGTCTCTTTGTCAGTTTCTGACTTATTGTAAAAAATGTCTGTTTCAGTCGAAGATGTAATCTTGGTAAGGAGTCAAAGAATATAGAACTAGGACGTAAGAAGATGAAATTTATAGAGAACCTGACAACTTTTCAAGATAAGTGTACTGTAAACTATTTTTTTTTTGTGGAATATAAAACAAAACCTGTATGTCTGATATGCAATGAGAGTGTCTCAATTCCAAAAGAATATAACAGCAAATGGCACTGGGAGACTAAACAAGCAATTATGTTTGATAATCACAAGCAGTGATCTCTAAGTATATAGATCACAGAGTACAAGGGACAATTTCCGCAAGACCAGGTAAATGACTTATAAAGGAAACTTTTTGCTCAACAACAAAGTCAAATGCTAAGTGAAAGGGAGTTATGCAGTGGCTCTGATACTTGCAAAAAATAAAATGTAAATAAAAAATAAAATTATATCAAAGCCATATTCAAATGGCGAAATAGTTAAGTAATGCTCCATGACCATGTGTCCAGAAAAGAGAAAGGATTTATCAAAAATAAGCCTGTCTCTTCAAACTATTACCACAGTCTAATGTTAGACTGTGCTATTACTAAATGTGACATTGGAAGACAAATTGAAGATCTTACGTCTGAGTTAATGAATGCAGTGATACGGCGGATACCACCAAGTGGCAATTTATGTCAGAGGTGTTGGTGCCCATTTTAATACAACAGAAGAATCAGCGGCATTGTATCTAGTTAAGGATACAGGGTACTTATAAATGGTGGAAAAATTGCATTTGTTCATGACTTTATTAAATTCTATAGTCTTTCCTGATTACATTGATGTATGCATTATAAAGTTTAAAATGAAAAATGGCCTATACATACCAAATTTTAAAGTTATGGTCATGTATGCCTCCAAGCCCCCTTTATTTCTGTTACAGAAACCAGTATTATTTCTAAAAAAACTGGGAACGTTCTGTTTACAGCGATTATACATGTGATGCATTGTATATGTTGGTTTCAATGCAGGTTTTTAGTGCCTGTAAATGATTAACTTTGTTAGTATTTACTTTCGTTTCGATGCCTCGCTACACATCTATCTTTGCCGCAGGGATCTACGGGTACGGACTGTTTTGTAGACGTTCTTACTAACACGTTTGTGTTTTGCCTACCCTTGTGTTACATTCGTTCTTTGCGAGTTAATAAAAGCATTTATGTTCACTTTCAAACTGTAATCGTGTGTTTATTTGAAGTTCAATAACAACAGGTAATGGGCCCAGGCACAGTCCCCCCCCCCCCCCCCCCCCCCAGTGGTTCATTTGAAATGAATAAAAACTACGTGATTTTGGTCACACCAAGATGCAGATACACAACGCCGATATCATGAGTTCACTCAGTGCTAATTCGTTGCCGTGAACTGAAAAACTGAAAGGAAGAGAAAATTGCAAGACATGGCAATTTGCAATGAAACCTTATTTACAGCACGAATAATTGTGGTAGTGTATAACGGGCGAGATCAAAGATATGCACCGCAAGGGCCAAAATAATCTTATCAGTTGATCCTGCTATTTATGTGCATATGTAGAGCACGTCATCTGCAAAAGAAGTGTGGGATAAATTAAAACAAACTTACGAGGATTCAGAACTTATCAAAGAATAGGCTTGTTGAAAACATTTTTAATAACACGATTAGAGAACTGTTCGTCTGTGGAAGAATATGTATCAAGAATGATTTCAATGTCAAATAAATTGAATGATCTTTAACTTTGTAATGAAAGATGGGTGGATAGGACGTATCTTGTTAGCGGGCTGCCTAATGAGTACAAACCAATGATAATGGTTTAGAGAAAAAACTGCAGGAAGTAAAGGATGAAGCGTGTGGCAACTTGTATGTTAATGATGTGACTTTCCAGGCAAATAAAAAAGACAAGCGAATGAGCTCACACCACACTCCCAGAGGTCCGAGATGTTACAACTGCAACAAATATGGACACACAGTGAAAAACAGTCGCAGTAAAAACAAGGCAAGCAAAAAATCAGTAATTAAAGAAAACAGTTACAATACAGTCTTCATGATGTCACCATCAACTAAAGCTATACATAAAGACTGGTTTATGGATTCTCCACAAGTGGTCATGGCCAACAACGAAAATTTACCCATAAAAGGGACAGATTGCATGCCTATTAAAGCAGTGGCAGGCAAGATAAAATAAATTTTAAGGTGACAGATGTACTTTATGTTCCTCAGCGGAGTACAAATTTACTTTCCATCAGCAAAATAGTGAAACAGGGTCACTCAGTAATTTTTGACAATAGGGATACAGCATCATTAGTCAACTGAATGTATAGACTGGACCAACCAAGTGCAGTGCAGAAACAAATTATGCAACCTTGTCTATTGATGCTAATTTATGAGACAGAAGATTAGGCCACCTACACTCCTATGTGATGGAAGAATTACAAAACGGTTTGGCTAATGGTGTCAAATATAAAGGAGCCATCGACAATCCGTGCGTTACATGACTAGAAAGTGAGCAAACTAGATTTTCCTTTCCTCACTACACTTCTAGAGCTAAAAGAATTTTGGAGTTAGTGCATTTAGATTTGTGTGGTGGAATGCAAACCACATCAATTGGTGGAGCTAAATTTTTTCTAACTCTGACTGATGATTTCTCTAGAAAGATTTTTTTGTATACCATCAGCAATAAATACCAAGTACCTGACATTATACGCAATTTTAAAAAGTTCATAGAGAATCAGACAGGCGGAAGGCTTTGTATCTTGCGAACTGATAAAGGAAAATAATATGTAGATGAAAGACTGATGAAATTTTTAAGAGAAGAAGGAGTTAAACGTGAAACCACTGTTTCCTACACTCCAGAACAAAATGGTGTTGCAGAAAGTTACAATAGAACAACTGTGGGAATGGCAAGATGTATGTTATTTGAAGCGAAATTACCTACGAATTTTTGGGGAGAAGCAGTCTCCACCACAGTTTATTTCATTAACAGATCACGAACAAAAGCTTTGAACAACATAACGCTAGAGGAAACTTTCTCAAGAAAGAAACTAGACCTTCGACATCTAAGATATTCGGCAGTAAGGCATTTGTCCACATACCAAAAACTATTAGGCGCAAATGGGACAAGAAATGTGTTCAGTGCATACTCGTCGGATACTGTGAAGACAGCAAGGCATACCGGTTGTTCCATCCAGTTCAACAAAGAATAATTAAATCCAGAGATGTGATATTTAAAGAAGAAATAATTCAAGAGAATAATAACAAGCCAGGAACATGTGATCATTTGCATACACATACCGAAGAAAATGGATGATTATGTGACCTATTGTACTATAGAAGATTCACAAGAATCAGAGCCACCAACTTTGGAAGAAACTTTGCAATCCAAGGATTCATAAGAATGGTTTAAAGCAATAGAAAAAGAACTGAAGTCACATGTGGAAAATAAAACTTGGGAATCAGCTATCCTGTCTCAAGGCAAAAAAGCAACTGATGCTAGGTGGGTCTTTCAGATAAAAAGAGACTTACAAGGACAGATAATTCGCTATAAAACTCGACTTGTGGTTAAGGGATGTTCAGAAGTTAAAGGTTTAGACTATGAAGAAACATACTCATCAGTGGTATGATACAATTCACTCAGATATTTGTTTAGTCTAGCTGCTAAATACGACTTGGGCATTGATAATTGTGATGTGGTGACAGCTTTTCTGCAAGGTGCTTTAAAATGATTTCTTTATTTGGAAACACATGTGTGAACAGCATTTTAGTGGGATGAATTACATTAAATCACAAACAAGAACATGAATTACTGATGTTCGTTTGGAAAAATCTTTGTGTATAGTAACAACTTCAGTTTGATATCAACATTGACTTACTTAGTTCATATAAATGAATATTTCTTGCTTGTTTTGGTTCACAAAACCAAAATTGGTAATGTGGTCCCTGGGAAAGTCCTCTCTTAAGGATTTGGCCCACCTGTTGAAAAGGTTGGCCACCCCTGGTGTACACTATCCCTTACATGTGTTTGCCTATCCCTACACCTGTCCTTCTACAAAACTCTGTACAGGTCACTCCTCCCAAGGATTCATCTGACCTCATAGGCCATTCCCCCTACGGATCCACCTATCCTTCTCTTCTCATACACTTGTTTTCCAATTTTCAGTATGCCCCATCTTAACTTCACCTGTAAACACATCTACTAGCACTTTTCTCCAGTCTTTGATCACTTTAAATTAGAGTTTTTTCATTGTCATATTAAGCTGGCTTTACCTGACTACTCTCCACCTCCACATTTTAACTCCTTTTCCTTCACTCTCTTACTTCTATTAGATTTAGACACTACTTCAGTATTTGCGTATATTCAATGTACTTTTTTTTAATGAACAAGGAGAACATTAGCATCTCATCTCCTATTCTGTAACACCCTTCATCATGAACATGCATTATGTTCTAACTAATACCCTGAATAACGTACTTCTTGTTGAAGATAAGCTAGCAAACCAAATCATTAGTTTGTTGACTCTTTAGTGTACTACCTTTTGTTCTGTTATGCATGTTAGTATACCATCAATTTCCCAAGGCTTCTACACCTTTTCTTAGTTTTTCATGTATGACAAGTACAAGGTAACATGCAATTAAACAAATGTCATGGAAATATTGACTTGCATATATTGATAATAAATTTAATCTGTGTCACAGTTAAATTTATGGACTAGTTGATCATCTATTATCTTAACATAGTAGGTAAATATTCACAAAACAAGCACTAGATGCTACATGTCCAGCAGTTGCAGACGTAGAGATCTACCTGACCACCTTCACGTTGAGCCCAAACCTCTTTTGTTTTCTTACACTCATTTTCTACAGAAGAAGTGATAGGGGAAGTATTACTTTATTGAAAGATAACAGGAGAAAACTAAAAGGAGAAATATGGAAACAATTTAATAGGGACTGCTGCTGATAATCAATCCACTGTATTCACAAAGGACGTGAAATCTCCTAGAGCCTTGAATATTTTAAGCATATCTGTATTGTACAATCCTTTAGTTTGTCCTGTGTCAGTGTCTGGAAAGTATACCGCTTTTGGTGGTGGTATGTCTTGTACTTTGAATGGCCTCCTGTAATGAGGTAAAAATTTAGTTGTCTCCTGCTTTAAGTTTGAGCTATGACAAAAAACACGCACTAATATCATCTATCTGAAAGCTAAGTGTAACAGCAATACCATTAAAGATCTTGAGTCATTTTCTGTGCCTGTGTATGCAGATTCCCTTGCACTCTCTCTTGCAAATTTTTCTAAGCCAGTTTCTGGCAATAATGGCCAGGTATACATTCTTAACAAGGGTACTTCTGTAAATGATTTACTCATAATCTCTACCGGAGTTAGTCAAATTGACATATGCAGTGGTTCATTTAGGATTACCTCAAATTCTGGAACTAGTTGTGTCATATAGTACATATTGTTGAACAATAAGTACTACATGATTGTCCTAATTCCTTTTGTTGTTCTGCAACACCTTCCTTAGAATGAGTGTTAGTGTTAGTTAATTCTACTTATTCTTCTACTGCATGATTTACAAATTCCTGTAACCATTCTTCAAAGTTAGATAAAGCCTTGGGTGTTCTAATTATTTCTCTGAATTTTTTGCACTTCTACTGTATTAGTTACTTTCTCCTTAGTGGGTTGTAACTCAATGCTTAGACCTTTAATTTGCTGCACCAAGTGTAGTGATTTGAGAATTTCTGTGTCAATTCTAGAACCACTCAGCCTTCTACCTTCTTGAACACATGATATTCTAGATATGAGTGTGGGATGGTAGACTCGTACCTACTGCACATCACATGTTTGTGTGCGCAGGTTTCAAATCAGTCGCAGGAAGAAAGAAGATGCGGCGGTCGAACGGCACCGACATGTACCTGTCGGGCAATCTATAGAGGTTTTAGTGCATGTGTAAGGAACAACCATGGAATCTATGTGCAGCTTTATGCTTATTGTGTCACTGACTATTGTTATGTGAAACAAGAACAGTTGTAAAAGTACTCTTGTAGACTCTTGACTCAGCCTCGTTAGAGGCAAGACGTATTTTCTGATTAATTTAAGAAACTCATGGTAGTCAAGCCAACTTTCTTTTAACTGTAACTCATTTTGTTTCTAATGTTCAACAGTACGAGGTACTTACAGAAAGTTTCATATGTATGTTGAAAGTGTGAATTATAGTGTGCATGAAAGTCAAATACATCATTAACTAATGAAAAGGAAAGTTTGTATGTCTACTTTCACACTTTAAGTCAACAGAATGTTAGAATGTGGCAACCTATGTGAAAGGACCAAAAAAACAGGAATTTTCAGTCAAAAACAAGAAAAGCAGCTGTTGTGTGTTGCCATAGCAACCAAACATAATACGACACGGGATTTACTCTGAGAATTGGAATATGCTCAAGTATCTAATGAAGCAAAATTTGAATGAAAAATGGTGAAGACATGAAAAATTGACAATGATAAAACAGCAAAGAAGATTTAGACGTATTTGTCTAAGAAGAAACGTGAATAGAACACTTCAACCACGAAGATCCAGTGCGGGGAGTATACAGCTCTCACACACATCACGGTGACGCAGACGCAGAAACCAATGTACATCCGAAACCGCCGGCAGCAGCTGCTATTCACCGGTGCTGACCTGCCTCCACATCAGCTCACCTACACAATGAGAATTCTACGCTGGGTGAGCATGAAACAAAACTTTATTACTTTAGTACCAAGTGATACATACTGCTGAGTGAACTTTATTTGTGTAGCTCTCATGTTTAAAGTTAGTTTTAAATGCTACAAGAGCTAAGGCATACAAGAGTATGGAAAATATACATCAGGTTGGGGAAACTCAAGACCCAGCTATGGCCATGAAAATTAGCAAAGAAGTGCCTGATTGGGCTGAGTTGATAAATTTAATCAAAGTTCAGAATGCAACTCTAAGTAAAGAACTAGGTTTGGTAAATTCTCAATTAAATGCTCAGAGTATTAAGTTAAACTCATTAGATTCACAATTAAATACCCAGAGTGAGGCTTTAAATGCTTAGAGGGAAACTCTGAATATTCAAACATCAAATTTAGGTTTGTTAAGCGCCAAAGTAGACTCTCAAAGTAAAGAATTTAGTAATCCATACGAAGGCATGGGTGTTTCGAAGACTGAATTTGACACTATAAGTACTGAAGTAGAGAATTTAAAGATAGATTTAAAGAACGAGTTGACTGATTCTTTAACCACTCTTATAAATCATATGTTAGCTGATCTTAGTCAGAAACAGAATGACAATTTGCAAGATTCATCAAAAAGGTTAGAACTGGACATTGAGAACAAATGTAACGATGTAGAATCAGAACTTATTGAAAAGTTAGACTCTTTTGAAAATGTGTACAGTTTTAAGTATTATGATGTAAGCCATGGATTGTATACTATGCAAGAGAGTGTAGATAAGCAGAATGAGTTAATGCCGATCGTTCGATTGCAAATTACAAGTGTCAGTACACAAGTAGATAATGCAGAACAGAATTTCAAAGAGAAAATAGCCAACTCTAATATTATAAATGTAATTAATTTGGAGGAACAATTTGGAGAATTTATAGATTGAAAAGTTACCGAGAAAATAACATCCGGGAACGTACCACCTATTCCTTCTTCTAAACTTAATGATACCGGGAAGGGTATGGATGACCTGTGGAAAGAGAATAAGCTTATCCAGGATAAAGTGGAAAAAAAGGGTATCTTCACCTAATGTTGTATTAGCTAGTGAAGCTGTGATCAATTTACAATGGGGAGCTAATTCAGGGTTATCTAGACAATTCCCTAAATTTAAGCTGGACAGAGGGGTACATGTGACCCATTTCTTGCAAAGATTTAACCAAGCTTTACCAAAAAATTGGGAAGATTCCAAGAATGAATTTGCAGTTGGGTACCTTTTAGGGGAAGCCTCAGAAATGGGTACAGTAAGTATTGAGAATTTTTTTCTTGGGAGGTCTTTCAAAAGATTTAAAGAGAAATACTGGTCTGCCAGTGCACAAGAAAAGTTAATATCAAATCAAAGGCAGAGTCATCTATCCCATGGGGGATGTTAACATTCTGAGTTAACGGGCGGAGTGACGACAGTCGGATCCTGAGTTGTTTTCGGTGTTTCTTCCAAAATGCTTTCCCTGCAGCGAATTCCTTTAAAATCTAAAACTATCATCTAAAACTACCCTATAATCTTAATGCTTAAAAAAACTGGATACAACCATAAAATAGATACCAGTTTAAGAGAATCACTGAAAAAAGTGATATATAGAGGAAATAAATCGAATGAAGTAGTGTATTTGTAGAAAATGTAATATGATGTGTCTAATTGAACAATTGTTGCACTAAAGTGTATAGCTTTTCTATTTCGTATAGAATATTTTACACATTTATGATATGTAGTAGAGACGGGAGGGTTTGTATAAATTTTGAAAGGAGTGGATATTGTAGCTGAAAGCAAGATTTACAAGAATAGATAAATCAAGACTAACACAAAACACACATCACACCTTTCAAACAACCCTCCCAAACAAGTGTGCCTGATTCTTCTTCACTTGTCATTTCTATAGGGTTGTTAGGATTTCCTTGGGGGCCTTAAAGGGTGAAGGTGGGACAAGTCCATTCTGTAGGAGACAATTTAACACCAAACTTCCTCCGGCATCTCACTCAAGTACATGAGAGGCAGGGATCCTGCGGAAGAGGGGTGGGAAGGGCTTCCTGTCTTTGGGGCTATCTTATTTCTTTTCTTCAATGCTAGCAACCTGTTGTGACTCGCTGATCTTTCAAAGTGCCGCCACGCAGTTACGCGCATCCTCTACATGCGGCGCTGTCTGCCAGCCATGCAGCAGCAGCACCACCTAAGCGGCCAGCCAGCCAGCGGCTGCTAGACTCGGACTCAGTTATGATTTGACTGTTAAAGTGTACATACATCCTACTTTGTTTGCTTGGTCTGTGATTTTCATGTATTGTGTCTTCCTTGAAATATATTTGTTCAACTTGAAGTAATAACAATTGGCGATGAGGTATTGAATTTTTCTTTTTCATTGTTGACCCACATGTTCCCATGGCTACTTTAGAGTAACTATTGCAAGGTCTCATTGAACAGCAAACGCATCTCACAAATGCGATTTGTGATTTCGTCACGGCATCAAATGCGGGGTGTCTCTCGTTGTTGCCTCTACCTCCTTTTTCTCCTTATGACAAGATGGCGGAAGACTGGTCTGATTACGAAAAATGTCTTTGACAGCACTTCTTGGCATGCTGCGGATGACCAAGCATGTAAGTCTCTGTTCCTTTCATGGATTTCACTGCAAATGTATCACTTGTTGTCGCAATTGGCTCCTTTGAAAGATCCTGCATCTTTGTCCTTTGCTGAAATGTGCTCACTTCTGTCCATCTATTTTCAAAAGCATACGCTTGTGGTAGACTCTCGTGTTACCTTTTATTGTTGTCAAAAACAACCAAATCAATCCTATCACGCTTGGGCTGCTGAACTTCACAGCCTCAGTAGAAAGTGTCAATTTGTCACTGAAGTTCACAAAGAATCCTACACGCCAATTCCATGGTATGGGATGCTATTATCTGGTCGGCGCCTGACAAAAAAGTTAGGCAACGTGCCCTTTAGTTGGCAAATCCGACTCTAGATGAACTCCTATCCATCGCTAAGTCTTTTGCAATTTCTCGCACCGCTGGAGCGCAAATAGAGGCATGGGGTGACATCGGGGAAATATACAACCTCTGTGCACTGTTGATGAAGCATGTGGCGTGTCCCTGCTGGCCGACGTGGCCGCAGTACACTCCCAAGCACAGCCTCGGCCTAACCGTAAACAGACCTCTAAGAAACTGCAGCAAAACCCACGGCAACTTCCTTCATGCCTGCGGTGTTTTACAAAACATCCACGAGAGGATTGTCCACAACGTTGGGCCACGTGTCACAAATTCAAAAAAAAAAAAAAAAAAAAAAAAAAAAAAAAAAAAAAAAAAAAAAAAAAAAAAAAAGGGGGGGGGGGTGTCATGAGTCATCCGTTTGCAAATCCAACCGCATACATGATGTTCATGAACATGGTGCTGATTCTGATTCTGTGTTGTCTGTCAGTTGTACTTCTTCCCTTTCAGGGAAGTTATTCCTCACTGTCCACATACGTGGTCGAGATGTTCGCATGCAGGTGGATACTGGTTCTGCTGCCACTATCATCAATTCTCAAACATATCTTCAGTTGGGTTCTCCAATCCTGTCACCTGTCACTTGGCAATTACGGACTTACAATAAACTGAAGATTTCTCTCTTTGGACAATTTGTTGCTGCGGAATCTTACAAATCTGTCGTTCACACTTTTCCCATATTTGTGGTCAACCATAGTAATGTGGAGAATCTTTTTGGTTTCAATGCCTTTCGCATTTTTGGGTTCTCCATAGATGACTCTGTCAATATCGTCTGTGATGCTATTCCTTATGCTCAATTGGATTCCTTGTTGACGACATTTTTGTCCTTTTTTCCCCTGGATTAGGCCGTACAAACGACTTTGAAGCTCATATCCCTCTCAAACCCACTGCTCGGCCTAAGTTTTTTCAGGCTCAGCCCATTCCTGTGGCCCTTCATGATCAGGTCAAACAGGAGCTGGATCATCTCACTGCTTCAGGGGTCTTGCTTCCTGTCACTTCCAGTGAGTCCTCTCCTGTCATTGTCATTGCTAAGCCAAATGGTGATATTCGTCTCTGTGGCTATTTAAAAGCCACTGTAAATGCTCAATGCCTTATCGACACCTACCCTATGCCTCGACCTGAAGAATTGTTCATTAAACTTGCTGGAGGCCAGTATTTTTCTAAACTTGACCTGTCAGAAGCTTATCATCAACTTCCACTCGACGCTGCTTCCCGGCAGTTTCTGGTCCTTAACACGCCTTTCGGCCTCTATCAATACCAACGATTGCCATTCAGGGTTGCCAGCACCCCTGCTCTCTTTCAGCAATTCTTGGAACAATTATTGCTCACTGTCCCTGGGAGTATAAATTACCAGGACGACATTGTTGTCACTGGCTCCACCACTGAAGAACATCTTCAGAATCTCCGCACACTTTTTAATGTCTTACAGACTGCCGGTCTTAAGTGTAATCTTCAGAAATCACAATTTTTTCAGGCATCTATCACGTACTTGGGGTGGCTCAGCCGTTGCATTGCCTGTTACATAAACACTTGCCTTTTCACTGGTCTGCATCATGAAATGCGGCTTTCCAGAAATTGAAGACTATGCCGAAACAGGGCCTGTGCCTGTCTACTTATCGACCTGTCCAACATCTTGTTCTTGCCACGGACGCCTCTCAATACGGGGTTGGTGCAGTCCTTGCGCACCGTTTTTCTAATGGTTCTGAACAACCCATTGCTTATGCCTCCAAAACGCTTATGGATGCCCAACAAAAGTATTCTCAAAATGAAAAAGAAGCTTTGGCCATTATTTATGCTCTTCATAAGTTCGGTGTTTTCCTCTATGGATCCAAATTTCATCTTGTTATGGGTCACAAAAACTTGTTTCCTTGTTTCATCCATCAACGTCACTTCCCGACAAGGCTGCACACCGCCTCCAACGTCGGGCTCTTTACTTGTCCCGTTTCAATTACGACATTCATTTGTGGCCGACGGCTCAACATGTGAATGGTGATGCACTGTCTCGCCTTCCCATGGGTCCTGTTCTGGCATTCAATAGGAATGAACTTTTGTGTTTCCACCTGGATGTTGCCGAGCAGCGGGTTGTGGACGGGTTCCCCATCACCGGGGACCGGCTGGCGGCTGCTACGGTTTCTGACCCTACCCTCTCCCTGGTTTTATGCTGTATTCAGAAGGGTTGGCCAGATCATCTGTTCGCTAAGATTTCTGATCCATTGCTGAACTACTACACTTTGCATTACCGCCTCACGGCTAGGGATGGTGTTATTCTCCTTTCCATCGAAAATGCTTCGCCGCGTGTTGTGTTACCTGCGTCTCTGCGTGCTTTGGTCTTGTGCCTCCTTCACCAAGGGCATTGGGGTGTGTCATGCACAAATTCTCTGGCGCACCATCATGTGTACTGGCCTATCATCGACTCTGAAATCACACACATGGTCGCTGTGGCCCTTGTGTGTCACAGGCTGCTGCCTCGAAGTCATCTTTGTCACCGTGGCTTTCACCTGAGAAGCCCTGGGAGTGTATTCATGTTGACTTTGCGGGAATTTTTTTAGGTACTTATTGGCTTCTTGTTATTGATGCATACTCTAACTTTCCTTTCATTTTCCGTTGCACATCGCCTACCACCACGGCAACCACCAATGCTCTCACTCACATTTCCTCTTTGGAAGGCCTCCCCTCTACTCTTGTTACTGATAATGGTCCGCAATTTGCCTCTTCCAATTTTGCGGATTTTTGTGCCCGTCACGGTGTCATGCATGTCACGGCCCCTCTGTTCCATCCATGAGGAAACTCCTGACTTCTGCTGCTGATAATGAGTTTCCCCAATTTCTGGCTTCTAACCGTTTCAGCCCCATGGGTGACCACAGCCCAGCTGAGCTCTTACATGGCCGACAGCCTTGCATGCTACTTCATTTTCTGCGGCCGTCCATCTCACGGCTGCGGGTGCCTTCGCTTGGCTGGTTCACCGGCGGCGACCTTGTATGGGTACGGGGATATGGCAGGCGGTCAAAATGGAGTCCTGGCCGCATCTTACAACACCATGGCCGATGCCTGTATGAAATCTAGACGGACACAGGTGTTGCAGTGGGTCATTCGGACCAGCTTCGGCCTCATGTGCCAGCAACGCCTGTTCTGGATGCCGCTACACCACCTTCGGCTCTACCTAATGCTCGGGATCCTGGAATCTCTCATTATTCACAACGCAGTCCTCTCACCATCATTTTGGTGCCAGCAGAAGAACTGACACCAACAGGAGATGTGCCCATGCAGGACCCAGGTGACCATCATCTGTCGGAGCAACTCTACTCGCCTCCTTCTCCTACGGACGCAGACACATCACCCATGTCTCCTGTTATAACAACCGGACTTGCCACAACGGGCAGATTGCTGCATAGGGCCCCAGCAGATTCGACCCCCACGTCTCCTGTCATCTCGACCCGTTATCATCAGGGATACTTCCGTCCGTACGGGAAGCCTCCTCCTCAAGACTTTACAGCCAGTCAAACAACACCTATGGACGTTAGCAATCTACAGGCCACCTCCATCGAGACCTGTGCAAAAACTTCAAAGGGGGGAAAAGTGTTATGACTCACTGATCTTTCAAAGTGCTGCAATTATGCGTATCCTCTACATGCAGCGCTGTCTGCCAGCCATGCTGCAGCAGCAGCACCTAAGCGGCCAGCCAGCCAGCCAGTGGCCGCTAGACTCGGACTCAGTTATGATTTGACTGTTAAAGTGACACACGTCTTACTCTGTTTACTTGATCTGTGACTTTCATGTATTGCATCGTCCTTGAAATATATGTGTTCAACTTGAAGTTATAACACAACCACATTTATTTTTTCCTTTCTTACTTCTCATCTTGAGGACGTGTCTAACTTTTCCCTCTTTCCATATTCATAAACTTCTATCCTTCCTTATTTCCATGGTTACTGCCAACATACATCTTATCTCTAGATAAGAAGGCCGAAGAATCAGACTACACAAACACACATCCACATATACACCAATATACACTTCTACGCAAGCATTAAATTATATAAGACAAGGCCTGTCACAATGTGAGAACTGCCAGGTGTTGTAGGGGAAAAGTGTGTACACAGGGAATTGTGCACACATATATAGGGAGTTATGATGGTTCTACATCGAATATACATAAGTAGAAGTGCTCATAAGTAATGAACAACTATAAAATAGTAATGAGTAATTGATAAATAAGAGAAAGGCGTCGGCAAGGTCAGTGCAACAAGAACTCTGATGAATTGAAGGTTACAGGGATGTAAGTAGTATATATAGACATAATATCTATTGAAAGTATAGAAGTTGATTAGTAGAGGAGGACTCTAGGAAGTGAATGATATATTAAAGAATGAATGCGAAGTTTACAATAGATTTATAGCTTTACCAGAAGATACTTAATTATTGTATACATAGAAATGTATATCAGGGTTGTGAACCATGAGGCCTACTCAGAAAGGATAAGGGGGGCATACCTGGCATTCACTAAGTGTAAAGGGCAGACGTACCTCTGTGGAGATAGGACAATCTGTGGCCTAAAAAGCAGAGATGTTTTGTAAGGGGCGTACCTGCCAGAATGGAAAGAGGAAGTGCTCTCATAAGGTCAACCCACAAGTGAAGAATAGGTGCTGATCCTAGCAGAAGGGGACAGAATCATGACAAAAGTCACAAATTTTATACTAATTATTCGGGAAAGCGTAAATTCTATGAACGACTAGCATCATTATGTTTCGTGGAAGTAAATGAGTATCAAAAGAACACTTTTATCTCGCCCAGAGTTCCTCCAAGCTACAACTAATGAAAATAGTAGATACTAGGAAAAAGGTAGTACAAACAGATAAGAATAGAAAATAGATAACTCATGTGTCATAAACACCTGAAGTTTTCAACTGAAAAAAGGAAATAAAAAAAAAGAAAAAGAGTCCTCACAATTCCTAAAGATTAGTAAAGCTGACTAAAACCACAAGTAAATGGTCATGTCTTAATAACAAAGTAAAATAAGAAAAGAGTAGAGAAACAATAAGGGAAAGATTGTTGTTATGGAAAGAAGAGATATGTGTACTCACATATGTAAGACGTGTGTACTCTTAAGATATGAAATGTTATTATGAGTGATATTATTTGCATAATGATTATGTATAAAATATCGTGTGTTCGATCTGAGGGGAGGATATGTAGTGGTTCGAGAATTTCTGTGTAAATTCTAGAACCACTCAGCCTTCTACCATCTCAAACACATGATATTCTAGATTTGAGTGTGAGGTATTCGAATCCTACCCACAGCGCATCACGTTTGTGTGTGCAGGTTTAAAACCAGCCGCCGGAAGAAAGTAGATGCGGTGGTTGAACGGCACTGACAAGTACCTGTCGGGCAATCCGTAGAGGTTTTAGTGCATGTGTAAGGAAGAACCATGGAATCTATATGCAGCTTTATGCTTACTGTGTCACTGATTATTGTTATGTGAAACAAGAACAATTGAAAAAGTACTCTTGTAGGCTCTTGACTCAGCCTTGTTAGAGGCAAGACGTTTTTTTCAGTCTCTTTTTCTGAAAGTCAAGGTGTCTAAGCAGACTTTCTTTTGAATGTAAATCAGTTTGTTTCTAACATACTACTGTATGAGAGACTTGCTGGAAGTTACATGTTTTGTTGAAAGTGAGAATTTTTTATTGTGCTTGAAAGTCAAATACATTGTTGATTGACGAAAAGTAAAATTTGTGTGGCTACTTATTTCACAAGTAGAAAGAGGCTTGAAAGTTCCTGTACCTAGCATTATTTGACGGAGAAGAAGTCGAGAGTCTCCAGCAGCCAGCTATCCAGTAGAGAAGAGTGGCTGCAAACCCCACGTAAGTCATCTCATAAAGAAGTGGAATGTGGTTTGGGGGAATAAATCAGTATAACCCAGACTTACACTCACGCAGTTGTCAAAACCTTAGACAAGGCTTGTAGCCAGTTGGAAGCCTCTGCAGCCATGCTCTGTGTGAGTACTGACATATAACACAAATATAGGCCCACCCTTTTGTTTTGTTTACCTTCTACTCAGCTGGGCAGACAGGCATATCATATAGTTTACATTAACCGAATAACGCAAAAACAATGTTGCAGTATCACTACAAATTGTTTTACAGATCTGAATTTTAACCGTTCCCCTTGCTGTCAAATTACAGTCTCAGATTGCGTAGCTGATGCAACAGCATGTATGATGCAATGGACTGCAATATGTTGTACTGCCTGGCACAGCCAATGTCTCAAAAGAAGCAATTCGAAGACTCCAGTGTGGCATACAGCAGTGCTCCTGCAGCATTGCTCAGCTACTATTACCACATCATCAGTGTTGTCGGGATATGAAATCATCTTCTCTGAACCCACTGAAAACTGTTAATGTTGCAATTGGAGGGAAAAAAAACCCTCATATATACAGGTCAACATTATTTTTGGAACATGTAAATTTGATTTAAGTTGACATATTTGCTTAGTTAACAACTGTAGAACTGTGAATTATTTTCAAATTTCATTACTTGTCCAGAAAATATAGGCACACTTTCTGAATGCTATTTTGTAAATAGCTTTTGGCAATACAGCTGTGTATGTCATCTTATATCTTCTTAGTCTGTTTATTTTCTGTTGCTCTTGACAACACCATAATCTGTCACTTATTAATCTTCAAAATCACGAAAATTTATGCTTCACATCTTCCTTATCTTTTTCCTTCTCACCAATGCTCCATATCCTGATCAGTGGGAGCCAAAATGAATTGTTCTTGACCCTCTTCTTATGTGTCTGAAGTCGAGTCAGAATGCTCATATTTGGTCTATCACCCTGAGTGTCATATTTTAATTTACCCTTACTGTAACTTGGTCACCATTAATTATCTTCCTTATGTTGAGGTCCTGCAAAGCAGTATCTCCATAGAACTGCGTATAGCGGTGGAAAGACTTCAACTCTTCTCCTTTGCAGCTGTTATTGGTGGGAGGAAAAAAATGATATCTACTCTCATTATGAAATGATGGCAAAATTTCTTCATTGGCTGTCTTGTGTTTCTTTCAGTGGGTGTACAAATCATGATTGTTTCATAACTAAGAGCAGATACAGTACAAATTAAGTACAACACCTGCCTTGAAAGCTTGACAAGAAATAAGTGACATTTCATTTTAGTGCTTCTTTTGTTTGTTGCTGTTTTCATTCTTGGAGAGGGTGTCTGATCCTTGACAGTCAAGACACTGCCAAGCGGTGACATCAAAACATAAAATGCCCACCCACAACAGATGAAGATGTTTACTCACCGTTGCGCCTTGTTGGTTACTTGAAGCATACACCTCTCCCTTCAGCCCAAATGTGAAACAAAATGACTGTGCACAGTCTGTGTTTTGTAACTTAATCACTAGATGATACTACTTTACCATTTTGTCACAATACTCTTTCCTTGTCATAAATAGTGAGTGAGAAATGTTGTTTGCCTAAACGGCATCTAACACTACAGTAGAGATGACAGCAATGTCCACAACCTGAAGATGTTGAAGAGTTGTATCAATGAAATATTGTGGGATTTGCACATTATCATCCTGTGGCAAACTTATATATATTTGCAACAGATCCATTGTCAAAACCTGAAAAGTCATGTTGGTACCTCTGCAGACAAGAGACGAACAATGGCTTGTGTAAGTTTGACCAGTTACATAATAAGAGAGGAAGACTGCTGGCACTATGGCTATTTTATCGGCATGCTGCAACAAGCTAACTGTCCTTGCATTTGATAAACTTAAACATCATATTGACCCAGTGGCCACTGTTAGAATTAAGTGAGGGGCAAATGCAGAGCTAGTGAGAGAGAGGGTATCTTATGCATGATGGGAACTACACGACATCCATGAAATCACTGTTGCTGTAACTAAAGGTACCTTTAAACTTCTCAGCTGTACCCTGGGACTAGGTAGATAGTACTGTATGGACACTAGCTGACTTCTCTAATCGACAAGATATAGTTCGTCAAATGTCGAAATATACTAGTCTCAGGGCCAAAACACAAGAAGAGAATGCACTGAGTCTAATCTCATGGATAGGACCACAGAAAATGCAATGATTTTGGTGCTCAAGGAAGGTTTGGACTATGCACCAACACCTGGGCAACTCCACTCTGAGGTGTGATAGCAGGAGTAGAACAGGCAATTTTGAAACTTTACAGTGGTGTTGCAGAAGAGATTAGGAGGGACACCTACTGAATTTTAACCAAGCCCTGCCAAAAAAGTTTAATATCACTTCAGCTGAAAGGAAGGCTCTGCAAGATTTGAGAGCAGATGAAGACCTCATCAAGGGTAATGCCACTGTCATTCTCTCAGAAGCTGAATACAACAGCAAGGTAGAGGCACTGTTTGATGACCCTGCATATTTCAAGCTGAAGGAGGATCTGGCTCATTCTCTCACAAGCTGAATACAACAGCACAATAGAGGCTCTGCTTCACAATCCTGGTTATCAAAAGCTAAGAGAGGATATGATTGGCAACATTCTGAGAAAACTTGAGACCTTCTCAAAAAGAGTTCTGTTCTGACTAAAGAGATTTATCAACAGGCTGCAGTTCCCCCAAAACTGTACTGCCAGCTGATGGATGCATCTCTTCTTTGCCCAACATCCCCTAAACATCTTACTTCACTGTTGGGACCTCTCATAGGCAAAGGTGACCTTCACATCCAGAATTCAGAGAACTTCACAGGATGTATGAAGACAGTCTGATCTTTTGGTTAGCATTGAGGCTGTATCTTACTCTATGAAAATACTTCTACAGAACTCATTAGAGGTTATATGTGAGAAAGACACTGTGCTTACCTCAACTTATTTCTTATATATTAACCAGTAATTTGATCAAGTGTAAGGTGCCATCATGGAAAGTCCTCTGACTCCCACAGTGATCAGCTACTTTATGGAAGACTATGAGGAAAACCCATTGCAGTTGGCAAGTCTCTAACATTTCTGCTTCTGGCAATATACAGACGATACATTTGTGGTGTGGCTGTGCATAACGTTTCTCGAGTGTTTGGATTCACTCCATTTAAATATTGTACAGGGTTGCAGCCAGTCAAGGAAAATTTTAGGGAATTGGTTTGAAAAAATTATTTCAAAGGCCCAGTGAAATCTTTACAAGTTTTCTCCCAGAGCAAGTTGCCTGTCTTTCAGAGTCGAGGCAATTCTGTGAGGTTAAAGCTGCTGACAAGAGATGGCTTGAGCCGTCTACTGAAAATGCTAGCAAATTCATGCCATCAGCTTTAGCCTATAGTGTGCATGGGATACAGGTCACAGGTGTGAATGCTGGAGAATGCTACAGTGCAGAACACAGTTGCCTCACTTTCTTGTGATCCAGACCTCGAGCAGAACAAACGTCTTCTTAGGATGCAGAGCCTCCGGCTCTGCATTTCACAACCGGCCACCAATATCAATTAACATGAACCTCCTCTCCTCCCATTATCCATTTTGTTTAGTTGTTCATCACCCTAGACTGGCCCACACCTGGTAACTTCTGACCCTAGGCACACCCCTAGTATACTGTACACTGAAATATATTCTGTTTGTTTTACCTAATTTTCTGTTCTGTCCACCCCCATGAACCATGGACATTTGCCGTTGGTGGGGAGGCTTGCGTGCCTCAATGATACAGATGGCCGTAACCTAGGTGCAACCAAAACGGAGGGGTATCTGTTGAGAGGCCAGACAAACGTGTGGTTCCTGAAGAGGGGTAGCAGCCTTTTCAGTACTTGCAGGGGCAACAGTCTGGATGATTGACTAATCTGGCTTTGTAACAATAACCAAAACGGTCTTGCTGTGCTGGTACTGCGAATGGCTCAAAGCAAGGGGAAACTACAGCCGTAATTTTTCCCGAGGACATGCAGCTTTACTGTATGGTTAAATGATGATGGTGTCCTCTTGGGTAAAATATTCCGGAGGTAAAAGAGTCCCCCCATTCGGATCTCCGGGCAGGGACTACTCAAGAGGACGCTGTTATCAGGAGAAAGAAAACTGGCGTTCTACGGATCAGAGCGTGGAATGTCAGATCCCTTAATCGAGCAGGCAGGTTAGAAAATTTAAAATGGGAAATGGATAGGTTAAAGTTAGATATAGTGGGAATTAGTGAAGTTCGGTGGCAGGAGGAGCAAGACTTTTGGTCAGGTGAATACAGGGTTATAAATACAAAATCAAATATAGGTAATGCAGGAGAAGGTTCAATAATGAATAAAAAAAATAGGCGTGTGGGTACGCTACTACAAACAGCATAGTGAACACATTATTGTGGCCAACATAGACACGAAGCCCATGCCTACTACGGAAGTTCAAGTTTATATGCCAACTATCTCTGCAGATGATGAAGAAATTGATGAAATGTATGATGAAATAAAAGAAATTATTCAGATAGTGAAGGAAGACAAAAATTTAATAGTCATGGGTGACTGGAATTCGAGTGTAGGAAAAGGGAGAGAAGGAAACATAGTAGGTGAATATGGATTGGGGCTAAGAAATGAAAGAGGAAGGCGTCTAGTAGAATTCTGCACAGAGCATAACTTAATCATAGCTAACACCAGGTTCAAGAATCATAAAAGAAGGTTGTATACATGGAAGAATCCCGGAGATACTAAAAGGTATCAGATAGATTATATAATGGTAAGACAGAGATTTAGGAACCAGGTTTTAAATTGTAAGACATTTCCAGGGGCAGATGTGGACTCTGACCACAATCTATTGGTTATGACCTGTAGGTTAAAACTGAAGAAACTGCAAAAGGGTGGGAATTTAAGGAGATGGGACCTGGATAAACTGAAAGAACCAGAGGTCGTACAGAGTTTCAGGGAGAGCATAAGGGAACAATTGACAGGAATGGGGGAAAAATACAGTAGAAGAGGAATGGGTAGCTTTGAGGGATGAAATAGTGAAGGCAGTGGAGGATCAAATAGGTAAAAAGATGAGGGCTGGTAGAAACCGTTGGGTAACAGAAGAGAGATTGAATTTAATTGATGAAAGGAGAAAATATAAAAATGCAGTAAATGTAGCAGGCAAAAAGGAATACAAACGCCTCAAAAATGAGATCGACAGGAAGTGCAAAATGGCTAAGCAGGGATGGCTAGAGGACAAATGTAAGGATGTAGAGGCTTATTTCACTAGGGGTAAGATAGATACTGCCTACAGGAAAATTAAAGAGACCTTTGGAGAAAAGAGAACCACTTGTATGAATATCAAGAGATCAGATGGAAACCCAGTTCTAACCAAAGAAGGGAAAGCAGAAAGATGGAAGGAGTATATAGAGGGTCTATACAAGGGCAATGTACTTGAGGACAATATTATAGAATTGGAAGAGAATGTAGATGAAGATGAAATGGGAGATACGGTACTGCGTGAAGAGTTTGACAGAGCATTGAAAGACCTTAGCCGAAACAAGGCCCCGAGTGTAGACAGCATCCCATTAGAACTACTGATGGCCTTGGGAGAGCCAGTCCTGACAAACCTCTACCACCTGGTGAGGAAGATGTATGAGACAGTGAAATACCCTCAGACTTCAAGAAGAATATAATAATTGCAATCCCAAAGAAAGCAGGTGTTGACAGATGTGAAAATTACCGAACTATCAGTTTAATAAGCCACAGTTGCAAAATACTAACACAAATTCTTTACAGATGAATGGAAAAACTGGTAGAAGCTGACATCGGGGAAGATCAGTTTGGATTCCGTAGAAATATTGGAACACGTGAGGCAATACTGACCTTACGACTTATCTTAGAAGAAAGATCAAGGAAAGGCAAACCTACATTTCTAGCATTTGTTGACTTAGAGAAAGCTTTTGATAATGTTGACTGGAATACTCTCTTCCAAATTCTAAAGGTGGCAGGGGTAAAATACAGGGAGCGAAAGGCCATTTACAATTTGTACAGAAACCAGATGGCAGTTATAAGAGTTGAGGGGCATGAAAGGGAAGTAGTGGTTGGGGAGGGAGTGAGACAGGGTTGTAGCCTCTCCCCAATGTTACTCAATCTGTATAATGAGCAAGCAGTAAAGGAAACAAAAGAAAAATTTGGAGTAGGTATTAAAATCCATGGAGAAGAAATAAAAAGTTTGAGGTTCGCCGATGACATTGTAATTCTGTCAGAGACAGCAAAGGACTTGGAAGAGCAGTTGAATGGAATGAACAGTGTCTTGAAAGGAGGATATAAGATGAACACCAACAAAAGCAAAATGAGGATAATGGAATGTAGTCGAATTAAGTTGGGTGATGCTGAGGGAATTAGATTAGGAAATGAGACACTTAAAGTAGTAACTGAGTTTTGCTATTTGGGGAGCAAAATAACTGATGATAGTCGAAGTAGAGAATATGTAAGATGTAGACTGGCAATGGCAAGGAAAGCGTTTCTGAAGAAGAGAGATTTGTTAACATTGAGTATAGATTTAAGTGTCAGGTAGTGGTTTCTGAAAGTATTTGTATGGAGTGTAGCCATGTATGGAAGTGAAACATGGACAATAAATAGTTTGGACAAGAAGAGAATAGAAGCTTTTGAAATGCGGTGCTACAGAAAAATGCTGAAGATTAGATGGGTAGATCACATAACTAATGAGGAGGTATTGAATAGAATTGGGGAGAAGAGGAGTTTGTGGCACAACTTGACTAGGAGAAGGGATCGGTTGGTAGGACTTGTTCTGAGGCATCAAGGGATCACTAATATAGTATTGGAGGGCTGCGTGTAGGGTAAAAATCATAGAGGGAGACCAAGAGATGAATACAACAAGCAGATTCAGAAGGATGTAGGTTGCAGTAGGTACTGGGAGATGAAGAAGCTTGCACAGGATAGAGTAGCACGATGAGCTGCATCAAACCAGTCTCAGGAGTGAAGACCACAACAACAACAAAAACAACAACAACCATATACGGTGCTGGAGTGAGCACAATGGCTGGGCTGAACACGGCCGAAAGCTCTGGATTTTAAATCAGTGGACATGGCTGGTAGCCTGAGAAAATTTAATCAGATATGTAATGCTTTTGCTTCTAAGAAAGTTTCATGCAGGAATGTAAATGAAGGTGCAGAATCATAGAGTGCAATGGAGCTCTTTCATTTTTTGGTGGCACTGTTCAAGAATAGAAAGAATTCTCAATAGACACAATGTCAAGCATGTTTTTTATCCACCAGAAAAATTAATTAGTTTGTTGTGTTCAGTCAAAGATGATCTTGGCCTTTGGAAATGTGGTGTATATGATAACCAATGTCAATATGGGAAATCTTATATTCAGTAAACATGTCACACCATGCAGGTATATTGTGTTGCAAAGAGTGTGATGACATTTCTAGGATGGCATGTCCTACTTTCAAGCTTCCGTGATAACAAAAGATGTTTGTGATGTTTAGTAAAAAGTAAGTGTTTGGACATCCACTGTGGGAGATATTATGACAATTGTGAGAGAATGCCATGAACCCATTATTTCTACACTGTGAGACAGTGACTGAATGTTTCCATATGCTACCTGGGGTATCATGCATTGAAGATGTTTAGAAGACAATTAGAGAAAGGGGAATGGTCATGGCTACAATGATGGACACCACGAAAAATGACTGTCAAATTGGCTGATGTAAAATCTGATCTGTCAACCCCCTTGGTATATGAGATTGTGCTATGACTAATAGTCTGTTGTAAAAGGAAGTGTGAAATTAGGAAGTTTAGAGTTCCGTTGTTTATGTCATTAAGTTAGCTTTGAGGACAATTAATGCTCTCTTTCAGCACCCATCCATGCTGGATCACAGATGAATGGAACTGACTAACAGATCCACATCAGCACACATCAAGAAAAGGAGACTGAAACAATAAAAATAAGTAAAGTTATTGATACCAAATGTAAGATGGTTATAGACTGCACACTGGAAATGGAACATTGAAGCCATGCCAAAAATCACCCAGGTTTCATTCCAGTGACGGTGACTTCCTTGAAGGATATGGAATAGTGGTACCAAAGAAAGAGAGAATAAGAAGATTTTATGCAAATTTCATTGGAATAATTTGGGAAAAATCAGTTGTTTTCAAGGACACTAATACCAACAACAAACATGAAAGAAGAATGAACATATACAGTGTAGCTAACAAATTGAATTACAGGAAAAAAGTAACTTCATATAATATTCAAAGGAAGACTTTAAGAAAAATGGTTAAAAAAGGCAACTTTAAGACTAGACTATGTTGTCCATAGCAACTCAGACAACAACAGAATACAATTCCATGTTCAAGTCAAACTAGACAAGGAAATACTAGAACATTTGATTGTTTGAATAAGATGATTTCCTTTCCTGATTTTTAGGGCTACAACTGGCCTAGCAGTCAACAATGACACGATGTCAGCTCATCTCCAAGCACCATCCAAAGCATTGTTCATCAATACGACACATTGGCTATGCATTTGCTGCTTGACAGCATTGCACTGCAGCTAGCTGTTTTCATTATCTGGTGTGCTATGTTTATGTTAGTGTTAAACTACCAGAGAACAGAATGGTGTAGAAGGTAGGTAAGAAGTGCCATTATTGAAGCACTATTAAGTCTAAATATTTATTCTTGGTTACAACTGTATGCCAGTTTGGACTAGTAAGATGGAAGAATTAATGGCTCTCATGAAAGCTCAAGGAGAGACATTAAAAAAATTAGACCAGGATAATTGTTGTCAGATTTAAAAAGACAAGGGGGAGGGGGGGAGGTAGCTACAAAAGAAGATAAAATCTACACCTACATCTACATAGATACTCTGCAAGCCACCATATGATGCATGTTGGAGGGTACGCTGTACAACTATTTATCATTTCCTTTCCTTATTCACTTGTAACCAAAGTGAGGGAAAAATAACTGTCTGTTTGCCTCCATATGAGCCTTAATTTCTCAAATCTGACCTTCAGGGTCCCTACGTGCAATGTACGTTGGCAGCAGTAGAATCCTTCAGTGGTCAGCTTCAAATGCCAGTTCTCTAAATTTTCCCAATAGTGTTCCTCGAAAAGACCATCATTGGCTTCTCTCCAGGGATTCCCATCTGAGTTCCTGAAGCATCTCTGTAACACTCATGTGTTGTTCGAAACTACCAGTAACAAATCTAGCAGCCTGTCTCTGAATTGCTTTGATGTCTTTGTTCAATCCGACCAGGTATTGATCCCAAACACTCCAGCAGTACTAAAGAATAGGTTGCACCAGCATAATATATGGAGTCTCATTTATAGGTGAACCACACTTTCCTAAAATTCTACCAAGAAACTGAAGTCAACTATTCCTCCTCCCTACCACAGTTCTCACATGCTCGTTCCATCTCATATCGCTTTGCATTATTATGCCCAGGTATTTAAATGACTTGCTGTGTTAAGCAAGATACTAGTAATACTGTACCTGAACATTACAGGTTTGATCTTCCTGCTCTTCCACATTAACTTTCATTTTTCCATATTTAAGGCTAGCTGCCATTCATCACACCAACTGGAAATTTTGTATAAGTCATCTTGTATCTTCCTACAGTCACTCAACTTCGTCACTTTACTGTACACCACAGTACCATCAGCAAAAACCACAGCTCACCTCATCAGCAAATCATTTATGTATATACAGAACAGCAGCAGTCTTATCACACTTCCATGGGCCACTCCTGATGATACCCTTGTCTCTGATGTACACTCACTGCCAGCCGGTGTGGCCAAGCAGTTCTAGGTGCTTCAGTCTGGAACGGTGCGACCACTACTGTCACAGGTTCGAATTCTGCCTCGAGCATGGATGTGTGTGGTGTCCTTAGGATAGTTAGGTTTAAGTGGTTCTAGGTTCTAGGGGACTGATGACCTCAGATGTTAAGTTCCATAGTGGTCAGAGCCATTTGAACCATTTTTGAACACTAGCCATCATGAACAAAATACTGGGTTCTATCATTTAAGAAGTCTTTGAGTCACTCACATATCTGTGAACTTATTCCATATGCTTGTACTTTCGTTAACAGCCTGCAATGGGGCACTGTGTCAAATGCTTTCCAGAAATCTAGAAGTATGGAATCTGCCTGTTGCCCTTCATATTCTCAATATGTCATTTGAGAAAAGGGCAAGATGAGTTTCGCATGAGTGATGCTTTATAAAACAATTCTGATTTGTGCACGTAAGCTTCCCAGTCTCAAGAAAGTTTATTATATTTGAACTGAGAATATGTTCAAGGATTCTGTAGCAAACAGAATTCAGGAATATTGGTATGTAATTTTGTGGGTCTGTTCTTTTATCTTTCTTGTATACTGCAGTCACTTAAGCTTTTCTCCAGTCGCCTGGGACTTTGCGCTGGGCAAAAGATTCATTACAAATGCTATCTAGGTAAGGGGCCAATACCAAAGAGTACTCTTCATAAAATCAAACAGGAATTCCATCTTGATCTGGTGATTTATTTGCTTTGAAATCATTCAATTTTTTCTCTATGCCAGATATGCTTATTACTACATCGTCTACACAGGAGTCTGTCCACTGGTCAAATGATGGTTTGTTTGTATGACTCTCCTTTGTGAATGATTTCTTGATGCTGAGATTTAAAGACTTCAGCTTTCGTTTTGCCATCTTCAACTGCGACACCAGACTGATGAACTTGGGACTGAATGGAAGTTTTAGATCCATTTAGTAATTTTACATACTACCAGAATTTTCCCTGATATGGAAGAGATGTTATTAAAACTACTGAAGGAGTTGCAGACTGAGATAGGAAAACAAAGTGACTTAGTCAGGAAGAAGATTTAAGAACAGTTGAAAGAAAGATGCAACAGAGGAATTGTCAAGTCCTGAATTAGAAACTATACATAGTCAAATATCAGAAACTTGAGGCTGAGTGGAGCCTTTAGAACAACGTAAAGAATTTGGTGAAGTAATTAGTACCCTGAACACTTTAACTAGTTTGAAGGTGCATCTACAAGAATCTATAGAACAAAAAGTATGGGAAATTTTGAGTCTGCTTTCACTACCACCAATTCTTTGGGCAATACTGTCAAAAATCAAAAAGCGAGTATTCAATGCCCATAAACATCATTTTGAAAATTTTTTAATTAATTAATACGTAGTTTGTGGGGATGCTAAAATACATACTGATTTTAAGTTCGATTGTAGTAAGCATACGAATGCAAACAAATAAAGGAATGGAGAATTAAGTTGTGAATCCCTGTTACATAAGTTGTCATGTCATCTATTGTCATTTGAAACAGAAGAGTTTGTTATAAATGGACTCCCTGTATTTACTAGTATGAGGTGTAGAGTGTTTATTGCAGTGGTTGAAAGTAAAGATGTAAGATATATTTGTTTTCTCAACCTGGGAGGAGGCTACCATCTATAGTGTTTAAGGCACCTAATCAGTCTGCAATGCAGACAGACTCAAATACCTGTGCTTTAGGAAATAGTAGTAGTAGCAGTAACAGTAGCAGTAGCAGTAGCAGTAGTAGCTTTATTCTTCCGTAGATATCTTTTTACAAGGACACAGGACATGTCAAAGTATTTACAAATTTAGATCAATTTAAAATAAGCCAATTCATATACACATATATTTTAAGACTTCTAATTAGAGACAATCATTAGATTTACTCCTGGTATACAATACTTTGTTTACAGATAATTTATTAAATAATGTAATGCAACACTGTTCACTCATATCTCACTGTCAGTCACTGCACACACTATATGCACATTGTTTCATAACACTTTACTCACCACACACACACACACACTGCTGATCTCTGGGCCATTTTCTGTACTGCAACTTCCCATTTGCTTTCCTGAAAAACTGAGTTAGCATCCATCCATAATGAGTGAGATGTTGAGCTCAGAAAGTGGAACAGATATTAGAATTGTGCCACGCATAGCTGGGGGTAAGTATTTCTAGAAAGGAAAAAAACCATAAAATGAAGGTGTTATGTGGAACGTTGGATGTTTTATAATCATTATTATATTTATTTATTTGTATAACATTTTTTTTATCAAATCCCTACTCTGTTTTATCTAAGTAACCCTTCAATGTATCAAATGTATTGCATAACAGGTACTTCTAACTGCCTTTTTAAATAAGTGTATTTTTGCAATTTCTTTAATCTCTTTTGGTAATTTATTGTACAGTTTTATTCCTTGGTAGAAAATACTGTTTTGAGTTTTATGTTTATTTTTTCTTGGTAAATGTAAGTTGAATCTCTCTCTTGTTGCTTGGCCATAGACAGAGCTGTTTGTGCGGTAATTACCAATGTTATTTTTTATGTGTACAACAGAACAGAACAACAAATGCATTCATATAGAGCAGTTAAAATCCCCAGTGTTTTCAACAGATCTATACAATGAGCTTGACTAGTATTTATGGCTCTTTTCTGGAGTTTGAAAACTGTGTTCATATTTTGTGCATTTGTTCCCCAAAAAAGAATGTCGTAGCTAAGAACTGAGTGTACATGTGAATAATATGCAACTAAAAGACACTGCATGTCACACACTGATGATAGGATTCTAAGAGCATAACATGGTGATGACAGTCTGTTTGCAAGTACCTTTGTGTGTTCACACCACTTCTACTGAGAATCGATATTCATTCCTAGAAATTTTGCATTTGTTACACCGTCTACGGAGGTGCCATCTACATTTAATTTTACATTGTCATTTTTCCTCTTCAAACTGAAATTCATGGCATTAGTTTTCTTGTGTTCAGTGTCACTTTATTGCTTATTGACCAATCATAAACTTCCTTGAGAGTTTCATTTGCTTTCTCAGTAATGAGTTCTCTTGTTTTCTCAGTGACTATAATATTGCAGTCATCAGCAAAGAGAATTTTTTCACCATGAGTAACACTACTGGGAAAGTCGTTGATGTATATCAGGAATAGTATTGGTCGTAGTATGCTACCTTGCGGAACCCCTATATTAATATATTTTGCTTCTGATAAGTGTTTTACTAAATGTTTTGATCTATTTGAAGTATGTGTTCTCTCTACTCTTTGTACCATATCTGATAGGTATGATCATAACCGGTCATTAGCTACCCCTCTTGTTCCTAATGCTTCTGATTTATTTAATAGAATCTTGTGGTCAACTGTATCAAATGCCTTAGAAAGATCCAAAAATGTGTCTGTGATGCACTCATCTTTATTAAGAGCATCAGGTACAACTTTTGTGAATTCTACTATGGCTGACTCCGTATTTTTGCTACTTCAGAAACCAAACTGTGATTCACTTACAAGATTGTATTTATTCAGGTAATTCATTAATCTGTCTTTCATAATTGCTTCTATTATTTTTTAGAATGGTGCCAGCAGGGAAATGGGCCGGTAACTTTCTGTCTTCTGCATTACCTTTCTTAAGCAAAGGTACAACTCTTGCCTGTTTTAACTGCTCTGGAAATGTCCCTGATGTGAAGGATTCATTTTTTTATATTTTTTAAGGGGCCTTGTATAATCCCTATGCATTGTTTCAGTACACACATTGGTATTTCGTCTAAGACTACTTACTTTTTATTTTTTGGTTTTTGAACAGTTTTATTGTCTTCATTCTCTGTGGTTGGAAGTAACATCATTGTATTTAGTGCAAAATTATTTACAGATGTTATATTTGTTTTGGGGAATTTTTGCTGTAACTTCTCTGCAATATTTGAAAAATGCTCGTTTACATAGTTTGCTAAGTGTTGTGGGTCATTTATTACCTTATCCCCCTTGCTTAGCAGTATGTTATTCTGCGTTTGTTTGCTTCTCCCCATTTCCTTTTTTATAATGTCCCAGACTGCTTTGCTTTTATTCTCAGCATTATTTTGGGTTTGAGTGTTTGCTGCCTCTAGTTTGCATGTTTACTTTTGTGTCTTTATTTTGTAAAGAAACAATTTCTTTTGTAATATGTTCCTTAAAACACTTTCCTGTTATTATCATTCGTTTTTTTAGGTAATCTTCTGTTCATTTTTCACACTTCTAATACCAATACTGTTTGTTATTTGAGTATAACTTCACTATTTTGACAGGGTTGTGATTCAAATGATTAATTTAATGGCTTATTTCCAATTTTTGTAGCAGTTTATTATCATATTATTGTTGTTACAAATCATTAGAGCCATTAATAGAACACTTTGTTTTTATTCCTTTTATCTTGTTTTCAATATTGTTCTGCACAGATTATTTTATCTCTATTTAGTGAGTTTCTGTTCCTGACACCAGTTGGTTGTTTAACGACCACTGTCAATGTCTGATGGCCTCGGCTACAAAACCTCCTGTCTCCCTGAAGATACCTGCTGCTTTCACTTCTGGAAACCCATGTTCCCCTATCATAGAGTGCCCCACAACGCATTATAAAACCCAAGCAATACTGGCTGGTCATTCTAGACTCATTAGCCTGAAATACTGGGAATCTCTACCACGTTTAACTCTAAATGGGACAGATATCAGCTTCTCTCCTTCAGTGAAGAACCTAGGAGCAATAATAGATGAAAATCTAAATTAAACTCAGAACATAACTGGGATGTGCAGCATCTCTCCATGCCCTACAAAATTATATGAAGGTTTTCTCTTTCGACTTGATAAAGAAACTTGTACAAACACTTATACTTCTGGTTATTGACTGCAGAGATGTTATCTTGCAAGGCATTTCTCTGGAATGCTCACAGTGCCTGGAACTGTTTATTAATGCTTATGTTCATTATATTTGTGATGTTCGACTCTTTGATCATGTGTCACCATAATATGCACAGCTATCCAGGCTGCAGTCAGAGAAGTACAGGGAAAAGGGAAAAGATTTCACACAACGCATGGTTCTCATCTGAATGTACTTGGAAAAAACGTAATAGTAACAAAAAATTTTAGAACTCGTAAATAAAATCTCAAATGTGCAGTGTGATGATAGAAAAGTCATACCTCTCATGGACAGGAAATGTGTGTTACCTGTAGACTCAAATGTGAAATCTGCTGTTGGTGAAGCTACACCTCTCCAAGACAAATGTGAAATTTTATTAATGCAGGTGAACACTTCAAATGTTAATAATTCACAGAAAGGCACAGCAGTTTGGTCACAGAAAAGGAAGGTCAGCTATACATGCCATAGAGCTCTTAGTCAGAGACATTCTAGCAGCATCCGAGGACCATGCACACACACACACAGGTAACCTTATGTGATCTGAGAAAAGTTTTTGACTGTGTTGACCACTCACTTTTGCTCTCTAAACTTGAGTACTATGGAATATGTGATAAAAGTTTAAAACTCATCAAATCATACCTCAATAAAAGGAAACAGGTGGTGAGTTCAGGAAGTCATCTGTCAAACATACTTGAGGTTCAACACGGAGTGCCACAGGGATCTAAATTGGGACCACTCATTTTCCTTGTACACATAAATGACTTACCAGGAAATAGAGATGTAAAGACACACACACACACACACACACACACACACACATATATATATATATATATATATATATATATATATATATATATGATACAACTTTTCTATCTGTAAACCATGTACTTGATACCCTTGTAAGTGATATGAAATTGGCAAAAGAAAATGCAACATCATGGTTTAATGCCAATGGTCTGCTATTAAATGAGGAAAAGACCCAGAATGTGTGGTTCAGTCTAACAAAGACTACAAAAATAGAAAAACAAAAAGGCAAAGTTTTTAGGTATCGTACTTGACAACATTCTAACATAGAACTCTCATGTTGATCACATAGTGGTTAGGTTGTCAAGAGTTATATATTTGTTGAAGAGACTGATGTGTTGTGTGACATTTGAGTATGTAAGAGCACCGTACTTTGCCTTTTTTCAATCTGTTTTAAGGTATGGGTTAATACTCTGGGGAAACAGCAGAAAAATAAAGGAAATTATGGTGATCCAGAAGAAAGCAATCAGAGTAATGGCTAAGGTAGATAATAGAACACATTGTACACAATTGTTCATTAAATATAGAATTTTAACAGTTATTAATTTATACATTGACAGTGTTAACTACATACTTGCTGAACTACCTAATTTAATTGCAACAAATCAAAGGCATGCCTACTATACAAGAACCAGTACTTCTCTACTGTTGCCACAAAATATATTAGCTAAAACTAACAATAGTCATTAGGATATGACAATTAAAATATATAACAAATTGTCTAAAAATGTGTCAATCAAGCCTGACAAATTATTTAAAGAAAATGTTCATAACTTCTTGTTAATTAATCCATTCTATTCATTAGAAGAATTTTTAGAAATGCCCAATACCAACTTAAATATGTAAAAATTTATTTTCTAATATTAATAGGTTAAGTGAAGTGACGAAGTCTATTGCATGTAATAATGCTGAATGACCAATAATGAATCTGAATTTCCCTACACTCTTTCTTCTGTACTGTCTAATCAACAAACACTGTCCTTGATGTCTCTTCTCAACCTTAATGCTTTCATCTGAACAGCACAGCAGAAACACCCATTCCCATCAGTGCAAAATCCTTTGTCCCACTCCATTGTTCAGCCACTTTCTCAAAGTCATTCTCAGCAGCATGAACCTGAATCTGGAATAACCTCCCACATTATGTTAGAGAATCGAATAACATCTCCAGTTTCAGAAGACAGTTAATGACATATTTACTAAAGCAACACTATTGATTACCATTGTCTCTGTACACATTCATTACCTTGAACTTCCTTCTTTCCAACCAGATCTTCCACATTTCCCAGTATTCTTAGCAAGTGCAGTCTCCTTAAATTTCATTTCCCAAGAATCAGAAAACATATGTCCATAAATTCTTCTTATATATGCTACTATCATTATTGCCATTATTATTATTATTGTTATTATTATCACTATTAGTGGCAGCAGCTACTTGTACAAGTAGTGCCAATATTAACTTTATTAATTCCAACACTCAAATAATTTTAATACTATCAGTCACAATAACATTATTTCTGAGGAAAATATGATGCAAAAGAAAGAATGAAAGAAAGAAAGAAAAAAAGAAATAAATAAATGTACTGTATGTGTGATACACTGGTCTGGTGTAAGAGGGGACATGATGGCCCTAATCAGATCATGTTAAATAAATAAATAAGCAAATAAAGACCATTATGGATGCAATATGCCTCAAATTAACCAGTCATCAAACTGGAGAGGGGCCAAGGGTTTAATCTGAAGTTGTAGGATGAATTTTTACAATCTTACTTACCTGAGGCTCTATAGCATTATTGTCCATTTTAGACTAGGCAATGTACAAAATGATCAGCGTCTTTAGTTGTTAGATATCACTGTAATAATAAAGCAATTTACGGATAATCATTGGAAAGAGAGTGCTGCTTTATTGATGGATAGCTAATGAAATACTTAAAGGTATTATGAGTAGTTTAATTATATGATCCTGATACTGAAAAGTGTTTCAAAGTAGTTAAATGGTAGGTTAAAAGTTTATATAATTCCAATATGGTAAAGACAATTAAGTCCCCAGAAGAACCTGAGTTCTGTAGTTTGATGGCCATTGTCTTTACCGAATTAACTGTTTCAATATTTCCTGCATAGTTTTCCTTGAAGCAGTTTCTTATCATTTTATTATTCTGTTGTCTTTCAGCTAGCTTCATCTCTTACTATCTATTTAAATTTAGTTAGAAAGGAGAAGTCACTGTTGCAATTGTTAAAAAACAAGTTGGAACAAAAGCAATCCTTAAGTTTTATAAAGATTAAATAACATTGCTTAAGCACATACAAAAGTAATGAAATAAGAATGGGTTTCTTACATCTTCTATAGGGGTGATTAGGTACTGTAAGTCACAAAATACAGAAGTACTTATGACAAAGATGAAATACTTTAAGTCAGCACATACGAGGACTGTTCAAAAAGTAAAGTGACTTTTCAAATTGCTTTGGCAACGTTCATTCGATTACCAATCTCTTTTTTTTTTCTTTGTTATGTTGGTACACATGTCCTGCACATATTTTCAGTTTCAAGTGTACAGCATACTTTGTTTGTTTTTGACAGGTAGAAACTTTAGATGTGTTTTAGTGTGCTTAGCGATTTTCGATTATTATAAAAAATGGAGGAAAGAATTTGCATCAAATTTTGTGTGAAAAATGGAATTAAGTGCTCTAAAACTTTTGAAATGCTGACAGTGACATACGGTGAATCTGCTCTAAGTAACAAAAAATTTTTACTAGTGGTACAACCTCTTACAAGATGGCTGAGAAAATGCCAACGACGAACCTTGTTCTGGACCTCCAGCACATCAACAACTTATGATAATGTCAAAGCTGTGAAGAAAATTGTCTTAGAAAATTGTCGAATAACTTTAAGAGAAATTGCTGAGGATGTTGGCATATCATCAGTTTGTGTCTTGGAATTTTTTCAGATGTTTTGGGCATGAGACGTGTCCGTGAAGTTTATTCCAAAACATCTCAATTTTCATCAGAAGAACTGTCGCATGCAACACTCAGGAGCTCTTGGATGATGTCAATGATGATCCTGAATTGCTCAAAAGGGTCATAACTGGTGATAAGGTCAATAAGGAGTATTACCTTGACATTATGCGCTGTTTGCGAGAAGCAATATGCAAAAAGTGTCCAGAATTATAAAAACCATTTGTGCCTTTTGCATCACGACAATGCACCTCCTCATTCATCATTGCTTGTGAGAGATTTTTGGCCAGAAACAATACGACAGTCATGCCTCAGCCACCATATTCACCGAATTTGGTCCCCTGCAACTTTTACCTGTTCCCAAAATTGAAGACCTAAGAAAGGAGGAAGATTTTCAATGATTAAGAAAATAAAAACTGCATTGCTGGATATACTCAAGACTGTACCAAAAATTGCTTATGATAAGTGCTTCGAGGATTGGAAGGAGCATTGGCACAAGTGTTTTGTATCTCAGGGAAATTACTTTGAAGGGGACAACATGAATATTGATGAATAAATAAATATTTTTTCATAAAAATATAAAGTCACCTTACATTTTGAACACACATCGTACACACATAGTTATGGCAGTGGTGAAATATTATGAATGAGCAGACCTAGACTAAGTCTCTAGGGATCTGTCTCCTTTATTTCTTTGATTATAACACACATTTTCTTACTTTTAATTTCTTGCTTCTGGAGCAGGAGTATTGGTTTTACCTTCTTTCTTTTCAAATTCTTATGTTTATATCACTGAGACCATTCTATTATCTGAGCCATATTGTGATAATTGTTGTACAACCTGTTTTCCAAAGACAGCCAAGAGATAACACATGTTGTAAAGGGTAACACATGTAAGACAAAATGACACAGACAACATATGTATTATTTACATGGTATTTGTTTTGATATATTATGATAATATTTCTTCTTGAAGTCTGAGGGTATTTCACCTGTTTAATACACCTTACTCACCAGACCGTAGAGTTTTGTCAGGATTGGCTCTCCCAAGGCCGTCAGTAGTTCCAATGGAATGTTGTCTACTCCGGGAGCCTTGTTTCGGCTAAGGTCTTTCAATGCTCTGTCAAACTCTTCATGCAGTATCGCATCTCCCATCTCATCCTCATCCATGTCCTCCTCCATTTCCATAATATTGTCCTCAAGTATATCGCCCTTGTATAGACCCTCTATATACTCCTTCCACTTTTCTGTTTTCCCTTCTTTTCTTAGAACTGGGATTCCATCTGAGCTCTTGATATTCATACAAGTGGTTCTCTTATCTACAAAGGTCTCTTTAATTTTCCTGTAGGCAGTATCTATCTTACTCCTAGTGAGATAAGCCTCTACATCCTTACATTTGTCCTCTAGCCATCCCTGCTTAGCCATTTTGCACTTCCTGTCGATCTCATTTTTGAGACGTTTGTATTCCTTTTTGCCTGCTTCATTTACTGCATCTTCAAATTTTCTCCTTTCATCAATTAAATTTAATATTTCTTCTGTTAGCCAAGGATTTCTACTAGCCCTCGTCTTTTTACCTACTCGATCCTTCGCTGCCTTCATTACTTCATCCCTCAAAGCTACCCATTCTTCTTCTACTGTATTTCTTTCCCCCATTCCTGTCAATTGTTCCCTTATGCTCTCCCTGAAACTCTGTACAACCTCTTGTTCTTTCAGTTTATCCAGGTCCCATCTCCTTAAATTACCACCTTTTTGCAGTGTCTTCAGTTTTAATCTACAAGTCATAACCAACAGATTGTGGTCAGAGTCCACATCTGCCCCTGGAAATGTCTTACAACTTAAAACCTGGTTCCTAAATCTCTGTCTTACCATTATGTAATCTATCTGAAATTAGTCAGTATCTCCAGGCTTCTTCCATGTCTACAACCTTCTTTTATGATTCTTGAACCAAGTGTTAGCTATGATTAAGTTATGCTCTGTGCAGAATTCTACCAGACACTTTCCTCTTTCATTTCTTAGCCCCAATCCATATTCACCTACTATGTTTCCTTCTCTCCCTTTTCCTACACTCGAATTCCAGTCACCCACGACTATTAAATTTTCGTCACCCTTCAGTATCTGAATAATTTCTTTTATTTCATCATACCTTCCTTCAATTTCTTCCAATCCAAAAGAAAGCAGGTGTTGACAAATGTGAAAATTACCAAACAATCAGTCTAATAAGCCACAGCTGCAAAATACTAACACAAATTCTTTACAGACGAATGGAAAAACTAGTAGAAGCCGACCTCGGAGAAGATCAGTTTGGATTCCGTAGAAATATTGGACCTTACGAGTTCTCTTAGAAGAACGATTAAGGAAAGGCAAACCTACGTTTCTAGCATTTGTAGACTTAGAGAAAGCTTTTGACAATGTTGACTTGAATACTCTCTTTCAAATTCTAAAGGTGGCAGGGGTAAAATACAAGGAGCTAAAGGCAATTTACAATTTTTACAGAAACCAGATGGCAGTTATAAGAGTTGAGGGACATGAAAGGGAAGCAGTGGTTGGGAAGGGGGTGAGACAGGGTTGTAGCCTCTCCCCAATGTTATTCAATCTGTATATTGAGCAAGCAGTAAAGGAAACAAAAGAAAAACTCGGAGTAGGTATTAAAATCCAGGGAGAAGAAATAAAAACTTTGAGGTTCGCCGATGACATTGTAATTCTGTCAGAGACAGGAAAAGACTTGAAAGAGCAGTTGAACGGAATGGACAGTGTCTTGAAAGGAGGGTATAAGATGAACATCAACAAAAGCAAAACGAGGATAATGGAACGTAGTCAAATTAAGTCGGGTGATGCTGAGGGAATTAGATTAGGAAATGAGACACTTAAAGTAGTAAAGGAATTTTGCTATTTGGGGAGCAAAATAACTAATGAGGGTCGAAGTAAAGAGGATATAAAATGTAGACTGGCAATGACAAGGAATGCGTTTCTGAAGAAGAGAAATTTGTTAACATCGAGTATAGATTTAAGTGTCAGGAAGTCATTTCTGAAAGTATTTGTATGGAGTGTAGCCATGTATGGAGGTGAAACATGGACGATAACTAGTTTGGACAAGAAGAGAATAGAAGCTTTCGAAATGTGGTGCTACAGAAGAATGCTGAAGATTAGATGGGTAGCTCACATAACTAATGAGGAAGTATTGAATAGGATTGGGGAGGAGAGAAGTTTGTGGCACAACTTGACGAGAAGAAGGGATCGGTTGGTAGACCATGTTCTGAGGCATCAAGGGATCACCAATTTAGTACTGGAGGGCAGTGTGGAGGGTAAAAATAGAGGGAGACCAAGAGATTAATACACTAAGCAGATTCAGAAGGATGTAGGTTGCAGTAGGTACTGGGAGATAAAGATGCTTGCACAGGATATAGTGGTATGGAGAGCTACATCAAACCAGTCTCAGGACTGAAGACCACAACAACAACAACAACAACAACAACAACAGCGATAATATTTGAGCACATGTTTGCAATGTCGAATAAATAAAGGGGGAGATTAAGGGAACTGTTTCCTTCAGGAAATCTCATTCTAAGTAACAAGCTGTCTGTTCGCATGAATGGCCACCGAAAAACTGTGGCCAAGAAACACACTGCCCAATATGACCATCTTTATTTTAAGGACTGCTTCATAGCCTGTGCCATAAGGATCGTTCCCACCATCACCAGCTTTTCTGAAATGCACTGGTGAAAACTCTCCCTGCAATATATCCTACATTCCCACCATAACCCTCCTGGTCTCAATCTTTGTTAGTCATTGTCCTGACTCATCCAACCCCTTTCCTGTTCCCATTCCACCATTACACAGCCCTCATCCCACCAACGCACTCATTCTTTTTACTTCTCTCCCTTTTCGCTACCTCCCCCCCCCCCCCCCCCCCATCCGCCTAACCTCCTGACTGCACCTAGCTGCCCTACCCTCTCACCACCTCATTCCTGTGCATTCCCCATCAGCTGTTTACTGCTATCCCTCCCCATCCCCAACCCAGCCCAGCCCAGCCTCCTTTGTACACCCACCCAGTTTCCACACCCATCATGGACAGCTGCTGCTGCTCCTCACAGCTGCCAGGCTGCAGTCGTGTATGTGAGTTGCGTTAATATGTGTGTGTGTGTGTGTGTGTGTGTTTTTTTTTTTTTTTTTTTTTTTTTTTTTTTTTTTTTTTTTTTTTTTTTTTTTTACGAAGGCCTTGTTGGCATAAACCTTATTTTGTGACAGTCTTTTTGTTATGACTACCTGCGACTCAGCATCTTCATTGTATGGTGAGTAGCAACTTTACTTTCCATAATATATCATGTCAGTAGCCTTATTTAATAAGATTTGTTTGTCACTTTTTGTTGATGTTTACTGAGCTCCAGCAATCTTCACAGAACTTCATCACCTTCTGCATGCATGGGTGTTGAAATAGAGCATTAACAGTCCTTCATGCTACTTGAATGTTGCAAGCAACTAAACTTTAAACTTTCTGTATTCACACTTTCTTTTACAACACCACCATATTTCATAACACAATCTCATATACTAAGCAGGTTGACAGATTATCTTAAACATATGTAGCATGTATAAGGTCAAGACAAGAAGTATATTTTATTGAAGTCAATTCAAAAGTCATTTTCCATGGCGTCCCTTGTAGCTTTGAGGTTTTCTCTTTCCCTCCTTAGCTGCTGAATATCTTCAAAGAAAGACACCAAGGAACAAATGGCCTCACAGCAAATGGAGATGCTCACTTACCATCTCGCATTGTACAAGTGATGGGGTCCAGCCATTCTTCTATCTGCACATATCATAATAATCTTCCACAGTGGTCTGTTCCGAAACTTAATACTAAATGTCATGAACATCTTTTATTGTCACCAAAGTGGGACATGAGGTTTTAAAAATGTCATGTCACACTTCATAACCCTGTGCTAAGATCAAACATGTTGAGTAAATCATCTTAAACAACATAGTGGTTTTAATTACCAAAAACTTATTACATCCCTTACATGGGTCTGCCTACCCTTTACTCTCCAACATAATTATTGTATTGGGTCCACTGCATCACAACACTCACCAACGTGCAAACATCCTACCCTTTATCCCCATTCATGTAAACCAAGACACTGTTCCTTAACCTTTTGACCCTTCCTGGTTATGTTCCCATGCTGCTCTAAATTTACATTCATATCTATACCTCTTTTTATTTGGAATCTCAGTGCTGGTATTACATATAGTTTATTGCTTACATTACCACATTTCAGACTACTGGTCACTTTAATAGTGTGTGGTAATATCAGTAAAATTTTCATTCTTATGTGCTACCCTCTTTTATATATTTTAAACTCTCCTAGCATGAACTTACTATCTGTTTTTAAAACCTTACGGGATACACAACTACGAAGTTATGACTTCTCACTTACATGGTAGCACATCGGACCGAGACTCAAACTCGGGACCTTTGCCTTTCGCGGGGAAAATGCTCTACCATCTGAGCTACCCAAGCATGACTCATGACCCATCCTCACAGCTTATATTCTGCCAGTACCTCGTCTCCCACTTTCCAAACTTCACAGAAGGTCTTCTGCGACTGGTCCTGCACACAGTTTTAATCTGCCAGGAAGTTCCATATCAGCACACACTCCGCTGCAGAGTGAAAATCTCATTCTGGAAACATCCCATAGGCTGTGGCTAAGCCATGTCTCCGCAATATCTTTTCTCCCAGGAGTGCTAGTTCTGCTAGGTTCGCAGAAGAGCTGCTGTGAAATTTGGAAGCTAGTAGCCAAGGTACTGGCAGAACTGAAGCTGTTAGGACGGGTTGTGTCGTGCTTGGGAAGCTCAGATTGTAGAACATTTTGCCCGTGAAGAGCAAAGGTCCCAAGTTCGAGTCTAGGTCTGGCACACAATTTTAATCTGCGAGGAAGTTTCAGCGTGTTAGTTGTCATGCCCACATAGAATTATGGGTATGACAATCTTACCCCCACCCAGTTGCCACTCCCATCATGCACTGCTCCTCACAGTGTGTCTTCAGCTGCCAAAGACTTCAGTCGTGTGTGTGTGTGTGTGTGTGTGTGTGTGTGTGAGAGAGATTTACTTTTGACAAAGGCTTCATTGGCTGAAAGCTTATTTTGTGACAGTCTTTTTGTTGTGCCTGTCTGTGACTCAGCATCTCCACTATATGGTGAGTAGCAACTTCCCTTTTCATAATATTGTTACATTCCATCATGAATTTTCCAAAGCAACTAATATAAAATAAAAGAGGGTTACAGATTGCACACAGGAAATGGAACACAGAAGTCATACAAAAACCCATTACGATACCACTCCAGTTGAACATCACAGTCATACACTTTTGGGCCAATGTGATAAATCAGAAGTAGCAGAACACTGCCTGAACATTGAGTATTGCATGTTCCACGAGAAGACTGAAATTCTGGGACTTTGTTTTTTTAAGGAGGCTATACATATTTTTATGGTGGATGGTCTTATCAAAAGGGATGCAGTTTTTCAGTTAAGTGCCACCTGGAATCCAGCACTGGCTGTCATTAAATTTAAACAGAAGGAACAAGATCTTCTGATCCACCACCTAACATGGCACATTGTGGAAGTTTGATTTAACTATTAACCACAGGAGCCTCCAGCAGCACAGTGACTGACCACAGCAACATGCAGGAAGCCTTTCTGTGGCTGCTGGCAGGGAGCACTTCGAGCACCACTTTCATCCAGCTGTGAGTGCCTTGCTGCGCTTTCCAATGTCTTGCTCTTGGCCTGATTAATTTCGATGCCAATACACAATTATCACAAGTCTCATCATGTAGCTGTGACAGCACCTACCACCACCTGTAGATGTCTAACAGTTGCATCAATGAAAGATTGTGGGATTTGCAGAATATTATCTGGCGGCAAACCTGAGAAGTGTATGTGCAACAGATCAGCTGGGAAGCAATGTGAGGACCCTTTCATGTCTGCACATAATTATTTTACTTTTTTTCATGCTAACAAACTATGTTGTTCTCTCCCCATCAATAGGCCCAGATTTTCTATTTTCTTCCTAAACTACATAATTTTCATGTAGAAGACAGATGCTTCAAACAGAGTGAATTCAAAGGGAGTGACAAGAGTATCTAAAACAGCAGTTTCACATTCTGGATGATGTCGGAAGGTTGCTCCTAATATGGATAAATGAAAAGCAATTGCAAGGCGATGCTGTTAATGAGAACATCACTTGTGAGAAGGCAGTAATGATTTTTGCTGACCTCATTAAGACGATGCCAGGATCATTAGTGGCTGAAGATGTGGTTAAGGGAAGCCGTGGTTGGTTTGAGAAGTTTAAGAGAAGAATAAGCATCCACAGCATTGTGAAGCAAAGCAGCCAGCTCTGACACAAAAGCAGTACGGAATGTCATCAGTAACTTAAAGATGCTCATAGATTCTGAGAGTTATCTGCTGCGACAGGTTTTTAATTGTGATGAGATGGATCTGATCTGGAAAAAGATGCTGACGCATAGCTGTATAACAGCAGAGGAGAATGCAATGCCTGGTCACAAGCCAATGAAAGACCGTCTCACATGCTATTCTGTGCCAATGCAAGCGGCGATTTGAAAATTAAACCACTGCTTTTTATCATTCAGAAACTCCGTCAGCCTTTAAGAAATGTAAAGCCCAGAAGGGCAGGTTAAATGTGTTGTGGAGGTCCAACAACAAGGCTTGGGTGACACATGGTCCTCTTTGTGACTGGCTCAATGAAGTGTTTTGCTCAAGATGAAACTGCCACTCCTGCCCATTCTCAAGGCCTAAAAGTTCACCTCATTGAAGAATTTCAATTCATCAAGATCCAATTTCTGTACTTCAGCAGACTGTTTCTAACTTTAAGAAGCTCCACACTAAAGCACTCTTTGAGCATTGCTTTGAGTTGACTGAAGCTACCAATTTCACTCTTAGAGTGTTTTGGAAATGCCACTTCAACATCGTTGCTTGTGTCAAGAATGATTGAAAAGGTGTGGGAAGGGGGTTACCAGTAGAATTCTCACTTCCACTTGGTAGAAGCTTTGGCCAGAGTACATTGTCAAATGTGACTCTGAGGCATTTGAGTCAGTACCTGTGGAGCCTGTAGTCACAAGATTGTGTCTTTGGCCAAGACCATGGGACTAGAAATGGATAACAGTGATATCGATAAGCTTGTGGAAGATCACAGCCAAGAAAGGACCACTGAGGAGCTTATGCAGTTGCAGTGTGTTTCACAGCAGAAAGTTGTGGGGCGAAGATCTTCAGAGGGGGAGGGGAAAGCAGTAACAGCAAAGCAGCAATATTCTGTTGCAATATGAGAAATGCTGAAAGCATGGGAATCAGTTGCATTGTACACTGAAAATCATCACCCCAATAAAGCAGTGGCTACGTGCACTACAAATTTATTTGACATTAATGTTGTGTTGCAATTTCATCAAGTGTTCAAGCATTGGCAAAAACAGATGACTATAGACAGCTTGTAGTAAAAAAGAATTAGTTATGTTTCTTGAATAATGAAGTATACAATACTGTAGGCATAATTTTCTTTGAATAATTGGCATGGAGCGCATTATGGTATTTTACATTAATTTATATGAGATAAATTGTTATGCTTAACGGGCATTTTGCACTACAAGTAAGATTTTGGAAATAATTTTCCTTGCTATGCAAGATTCCACCGTACTTTCACTGGCAACACTTTTCTCTTCATGTAGCTGGATAAAGCCACTTTCAAGAAAAGTGATTAGAGCTGAAATTCACTATTTATTTTTACAGAACTATATATACAATGTGTTAGCCTGCCAGTAAGGATCAAATCTAAAACTGCAGACTATTATTAAATATTTTACTTCCAGTGCAATATAATAAATGGCAAATTTGATAATGGCATTGCTGTTTTCATGTGTTCAAAAGGGGACTTGCAAGTAGAAAACCCTGTGCATCAAGAGGTGCCAGTTTGCATTAAAATAAGTCAGTTACTTAGGCCACATGATTAGTCAGGAATATGTAAAAACTGATCCAAGATTGGTCCATGCACTACGAAGTTTCTCAACAGCACAAACAAATAAGTAATTACAGTAGTTTTTAGTACTAGTTAATCACTATAGGAACTTTGTAATAGGATTTGTGGATATTGGATGACCACTCAAGCATCTGTTGAAGAAGGATGTCATGTTCCATTGAATAGTGGACTGCCAAGCTGAGTTTCAAAAATTGAAATAATTATTGACAACCTGTTATGTGTTGGTCTTACCAGATTGTGAGAGGGAATTTATCATATGATGCTAGCAACCACGTGATAGATTGTCTAAGTCAGGAAGTGCAGGGTAAGAAGCATCCAAATACTTACCCTTCACGGCATTTCCACAAGGCTGAGAAACATTACTCTCCCAGTGAGGAGGAGATATTGAGCTTGATATATAGCATGACATACCTTTGATGTTTTTTATATGGAAAGAAATTTAAGGTGCTGACAGATCATACAGAGTTGTAGTGGTTGTTAGTTTGAAAGTTACATCAAGTAGACTGATACAGTGGGCGTTGAAACTGAGTTTGACTTAAAATTGACTCCCAAACCCCGAAGGAAGCATGATAATGCAGATGGGCTAAGCAGAAAGACTAGCATAATAAGGACACTGGATTATAGCCCTGCAGAAAGGTACAGAACACAAACTGCTAATGAAGATTGCACGCTACGAGAGTGAGTCATATGAAAACCTTAAATTTGTAATAACAAATTGAAATTTCACGCCGTTATCCTGTAAGTTGATAAGTGTGCTACAAACAGCGTGCAGAATGGCCTGTAGGTGGCAACATAGTGCAGATGCACACATACCATCGTAGTATCAGTATAAAGATGGCCGCACCACTTGCGACTTGCGCCAGGGAAGAACATCGTTCTGTTATTCGGTTTTTCTGTAGTGAAGGTGTGAAACCTATTGAAATTCATCAACGAATGAAGGTTCAGTACAGTGATGCATGTTTGTCACAGCAGCAAGTCTACGAATGGAGTAGCAAGTTCACAAATGGTGTGACTTCAGTGGAAGATGCTCCTGGTCCAGGTCAGGCACAATGAGTTGTGACTCCACAGAACATTGCAGCACTTGAAGCCATAGTGGAGGAAAACCGCTGAGTGACACTGAATGACATTGAAGTATTTTACAGATAGTCATGGGTCAGCACACCACATTGTGCATGATGTGCTCCAGTTTCACAAAGTGTCTGCACGGTGAGTGCCACAGCAGCTGACTCCTGAAATGAGAGAACGATGTGTTGATGCTTGTGAAGAACTTCTTCGGCACTTTGAATGAGAAGGTGATAACTTCCTTGCAAGAATCGTTACTGGGGGTGAAACCTGGGTTCACTTCCACCAACTGGAAACGAAGAGAGCGAGCAAGGAATGACGCCATTCTTCATCACCAAAACCAAAGAAGTTTCGAACAGAACCATCAGTACGGAAGGTTATGCTGACTCTCTTTTGGAATGGAAAAGGTGTCATGTTGGAGCATTACATGCGTAGAGGGACGACTGTCACCAGTTCATTGTACACAGATCTCCTTAAAAATCATCTGCGGCCTGCAATCAAATCAAAGTGATGAGGATTGCTGTCAGCAGGTGTCCTTTCACAACATGACAATGGAAGGCCCCACACTGCCCGTACAACAGTTGCAACAATCACAGACCTGCATTTTGAGTGTCTTCCTCATCCGCTGTACTCACCAGACCTCGCCCCAAGTGATTTCCATATGTTTGGACCACTCAAAGCCGCAATGGGAGGAAAGAAGTTCTGTTCTGATGAAGAGGTACGCCATGCGGTGCGTGAGTGGTTGCGTGGACTACCAAAAGAATTTTTTCCTAAAGGAATTTATGCACTTTGTAAGTGCTGGAGGACTTGCATTGAGCATGGGGGAGATTATGTTGAAAAGTGATACAGCTTTGAATCACTCCTGCACAGTAAATAATAATTTAAAAAATATTTAAGGTTTTCATTTGACTCCCCCTCGTATTAACAACACAGCTGTAGTTCACCGTACATGATAGTGTGTTATGTAGGACAGTGAGATCTGGGTTAAGTGTGGTACTGTCTGCTACATTGGGGAAGGAAGTATTAAGGAAAGCACATGATAATATGTTATCTGGAGACTGTAGGACCACAGATTCAAGAGTAACTGAATGTTATTGGTGGAGAACATGAAACTAAGGCATACATCAGTATGTAAAAAACTGTGTGCTATGTATGAAATGTGCATATTTCAGTCATTGTCAGGTAACGTTATTGAGCCACAGAACCTTTTGAGATAGCATTTGTGATGGTGAAAGTTGGTTGCCTAAACTCTGTGTTCTGGAGATGATGATCATGGATTTCTGATACAGATCAGTTTTTGCTATTGTTTTTGGGAAGTATTTCTGATTTGAGTTGTTGGTTTGGTGTGCTATTTTTGTGCCTTGTTTTTTGAAAATATTGGATAGTCTGTGTATGTATTTGTGGTTTTATGTCATTGTGTACCATCTTTTACACAATGACATTCAACCACAAACACACTCGGAGAATATTTCATACAAGACAGTTTCACACACACACACACACACACACACACACACACACACACACACACACACACACACAAACACACACACACACACACACAAAATGTTTCATAGGTTGGCAACACACACAACGTGAACAAAAACAAATGAGAATAAGCATAAACACTGTAGCAATGATGAATGAAAAACATTTAAGAAAGTCAATTATAAATAGTGCAGTGCAGGAAATAACACAAAATGTCAAAAACTGGAGATGTGAAATGAAGCCTGTTGACATCAACCACTGCTAGCAGGAGGGGAAGGTGCAGACTATGTAAAGAAACACCATAAGTAGCTTACAGACTAAATTCATAAAGAAAACGCTTTTCTTAGTGTAAAAGAATCAAAAAATAAATGTACAAACGTATGTATCCAATTTTCACAATGCCACAGAAGATGCTTTGTAAATAAAAGCAAAATGCATCTGGTGGAGTTCTTTCTAATTACAATGCAGTCAGCTCAAGACAGAGAACCTATAACAACAGGTTAACAGCTGCTGTGGAAGATGGACACACAAACAAATCTATTACTGGTACCTATAAATAATTTTTATTCACATGAAATTGGATACCTGGAGTTCATGTAAGGTTAAACCACACTTTCTTTCAACTTCTTCCAAAACCATTTTCTTAACAATGCTTGATACTGTTGGACATGGGGCCTTGCAAACATAAAATGTAATGCTCTCGGTTCTAAACTTGGTTTCCTTCCTGTTTTACAGTCTGATACTGTAGTCTTGCGTTTATAGATATAAAAATAAGAAATTTGACACAAACTATGTTGGGGGAAATAATAGAAGTTTTTAGTTTCCAACGTAACAAGAATCAGGCCAAGGAAAATGTGAACATCACATTTACAATTTTGACAAGACTTCATTGAAGATGCTTATGCATAGGGACATCATTAAAGAAATGCAAACAAGACACAGTTAGAATATTCTACTCAGCAAATGATACCAGTGTTAATTGTTGGCAACTTTAAAACTTTCCAAATACCATTCGATGGAGCAATATGGTATATAATAAGAGGCTTATTTGCTTGTCTCCAATTTTATGGATGGGTATTTCTGTATTACATTTCTTTTAAGAAATCTTTGATGGATTAATATACAGAAAGGTGCAGATCCAAACGGAATTAAAAAGGCAAAATAGGGGAAAACCACACAAGTGCATATATATATTTACACACACACACACACACACACACACACACACACACACACACACACACACACGCCTGCATGATATGCCTCACAAATGGGTTTCATAACTGAAGTTTACATTCAAACAACAAAAGCACATTCATCTAGGCCAGTAACCTGATTTTTAATTTAAAAAAATCTTTCTTCTCCATTCCAACTAGATGTTTAAAATGCTCAGTTTTTAATATTTCACTTGTTTCACTAGTTCCCAGCTGCCATTCCCAGTTCTTCCAATTGGTCTACTAAAATTTAACCTGCAACACTTCAGCGTTGGATCTGCTTATTATTTCATACTTCTTGCCATGGATTCTGAGCAACGTATTCTTGTTTTCTCATTCTATTGTATCTCCAGATGAATATTGGTTTACGCTGGTGTGATAAACGTCATGGGATATCGATATGCAGTGCACTGATGGAACTATCATTTGTACTAAAGACAATTCATGTGAAAATGTTTCCTGTGTGATTATGGATGCACAATGGGAATTAACAGACTTTGAATGCAAAATGGTAGTTGAAGCTATCCACATGGGACATTCAATTTCGAAAATCATAAGGGAATTTAATATTCTGAGATCCATAGTGTCAAGAGTGTGCTGAGAATATCACATTGAAGGCATCACCTCTTGCCATACACAAAGCAGTGGCCCGAGGCCTTCACTTAATGATCAAGAATAGTGTAGTTTTTGGTAATCTGTCAGTGCTGACAGACCAGGAACACTGCATGAAATAACCACAGAAATCAATGTGAGATGTATGACAAACTTGTGCGTTAGGAAAGTGTGACAAAATTTAGCATTAACGGGCTATGGCAGCAGACAAACAACGCGAATGCCTTTGCTAATAGCATGACATCATCTGCACCAACTATCTAGGCCTATGACCATATTGGTTGGTCCCTAGATGACAGGAAAAGTGTGGCCTGGTCATATGAGTCCTGATTTCAGTTGGTAAGAGCTGATGGTACAGTTCGAGTGTGATGCAGACCCTCAAAGCCATGGACCCACATTCTCAACAAGGGACTGTGCAAGGTGATGGTGGTTCCATAACGGTGTTGGCTGCATTTATGTAGAAGAGAATGGGTGCTCTGAATGTTCCACTATTTGTACACAATTTGCAATTATTCATGATTATCCTGTTACCACATAACAAGGTAATTTTTATGTATGAAATGCATCATGTCACAGGACCACAGTCACAATTGTTCGTAATTGGTTTGAAGAACATTTTGGACAATTTGAGCAAATAGTGGGCCCCTTCAGATCACCCGACATGCATTCCACCGAACAGTTATAGGACACAACAGTTCAGATCATGCAAAAATCCTGCACCTGTAACACTTTCAGAGTTATAGATGGCTACAGAGATAGCATGGATCAATATTTTGCAGGGGCTTCCAATGACTTGTTGAGTTGATGCCACATTGGGTTGCTGCACTACGCCAGACAAAAGTAGGTATGACATGATTTTAGGAGGTGTATATGGGCACAAGATTCATTGTCAGCCATGAAGTGACAGTTGCCTTCAGACAAATATGGTTGTCTGTCATGCATACTTACCAACATTAATGGGGACACCGTCACTAATCAAATATTTTTACATCTAAACCTTCTGAACCAGTTGATAGGAGAAAGAAAAGAGGAGACAAGGAAAACTGAATAAATGTCTGAAATTGTGAGAAAAAAGCATGCTAATATTCTCAACTGACAGAAAGAGTAGCAAGAAACATACTAATGTTCATCTCACTCCATCCTGGTATATTTCTCCTCATATTACAAATAATCTGGATATCTATAATATTCTTCCCTGTAATTTTTTTCTCAATAGAACCTGCAAACTCCAAAACTGTAGATATGAAAGCTCTTTTTTTTATCAGATTTACTTCAGTTATTCCAGTATATGTTAGTATTTCAAGCTTCACTGCGAATAACAATAACCTTAATCTAAACTGGACAGTAATGCACAATGGTTGAGCTCCTGTGGGTTCAAACTGGACTGGACTTAGAAGAAGAAGAAGAAGAAGAAGAAGAAGAAGAAGAAGGAGGAGGAGGAGGAGGAGGAGAAAAAAAAATGCCACTTGGGGGGGGGGGGCTAATAATGCACCACAACCACCACCACCACCACCACCACCACCACCACCACCACCTCTCCCATGATTAACTTTCAAAATTAACTGTTAATTTCATTTGGTTATACAAAAACTTCAGTGAAGAGCTAGAAGAGCTATGTTGTTTACTTCAAATAGTTTGGTAATTATTGGTCAACCCCTAAGTACTGAAGCATATTTTTCATGGTGAATCATCATGATTTGTCACTATCAAGAGCCATCAACACCTGCTCTCTTTTCGTAAATGAATGCAGCAATTTTAATTAATTATTATGTGTAAGATTCTGTGTGCTTATCTTAATTAACATAGTTTTTTAGCTGTACAGACAATGCACTTTTACATAGAAGAATGAGTTGTTATATAAATGTTAATAACCAAAATACTGTTACATATATAAAGGAAAGTTTTAACTGTTGTAAAAATTACGCATTTGATATCACTTCGCTCATGAGAATACAATCTAAAGAACACTTAACTAACTCACATATCGAAGATTTTGTCATAAGTATAACAGGCTTAATATAATAGGCATACTATCTCCATGCAGATAAGGACAGGAGACCATCTAGCATTCACCATGAATAATTTACAGAGAGCACTGATGATCTAGGTCAGGGTAGTTTTACTGTGGAAGTTCCCTTGCTTTGAAGGTCTGCAGTTACTGATCTGATCTGTTGTCTTTAAGAACTTATTTTTATTCTTAACTAAATGACTTTCCTTTAACAGTAATAGGGAAGTATTAAAGGGCACACACAATTTTATAGCAACAGATTATGTCTTTCAAAAAGTTCTCTCTTTAAATAAATTTTGTCTCTTTTTTTAAGATATTGTTAATACTACTATTATCAGTTACAGTTTGTTTCCACCACTGTTATCAAAATAATTACATAAATTTGTAATTTCATATGAGTAGCAAATTTCCTATCTGGAAAATGACTTTTTGATGTATAATATATTTTTGTTTTTATTACTGGGTAAATAAAAAAACAGGTTCATCATATACAAGTACATCCAAGTAAAACAACATAAATAAGTCTTCACTCAGAAAGTTAATATTGCACAACATATGATGTGGAATGTTGCAAAATATTACAGAACAATTCTTTATGTTCAGCTGCTAGTAAAAACGTTATGCCTACATGGCAAAGCTGTTTTGATTTTTGGCATTTCCAATCAACAGAAAATTGTATAACTAATTAAAACATATTTTATACACATATGTACAAAAACATACAAAGTTTATTAGGATATGTACCATTAGTATCAATGGCGTTAAAACCTAAAGTATCACATTCAGTACAAAAAAATTAGCAAAATTGTAACTAGCATCATATGCTCTCATAAAATCAACTGGATTACTCTCAACAAATTTCCTTTCATATAAACCCAGTGGACATTTTAAAACTTTATTCTGATGCTGTAAGCATCAAAGCTTTAACAACTGCACTGAAACCTACCTATACTGTTACAGCTTTGGTGTAGGAGCTGTTGTCACTCCAGTATATATCATAAAGTTAGCACTAAAGCTTTTCAGGAAACTGCAATCCAAGAACAGAAAATTTCTCTGAATGGTGAAAATACTGTTAAGCATATATACACATTACAACACAGTGTAAATAAGAGTCAATAGTTTTTAGAGAAAAGAGGTGGAGCAATATACTATTAATTTATTAATATAAAAATATGTTCATGGTCAAATTGTTACTAGAGGACAATTATCTGTACACAGCACATAAAAAATATACATTTATATACAAATCTCAAGTACTACTTGGGATTAACACAACCTTAATACTAGAGTAGTTCCCTGAATCCAGTTGTGCTCATGTATGACACTGTGACCAAAAGTATCACATAAAAAACCTAACAATGAAGCAACAACCAGTATGCAGTTATAATGAATGTTGCAGCGTACTTACAAACATTAGAAACAAATATCAGTCACAAGCAAGAGGTTTTAACAAAACCTTATATAATGTTATGACTCAATACTCTGATGGAAGTAAGAGGATAGCCAGGATAAAATATCACACAGTTAGCCATAAATCCTCATTCTTTCATTTTACATTAATGGCTTTAACAAGCTGAATCTTACTGTTACATTGTACAAACTAGGCAATGTGATAACAAGAAGCAAAAATCTATCAAAGGCCATATTTGACTAAAGTTTTTTTTTTAGAGCTCTTAGAGAAAATTGTATATCAGTATTTTGTGGAGTATTGAAAATAGCTCAATGCTTTCCCCTTCTCCCACACTCATCATAAATACACAAACTTCCAAACACACTTTCTATCTTACAAATATTTGTATTTCAACAGCAGTAGAAGCTGTACAGTTTTCCATATTATATAACTGATGTAAATACTGAAAGAATACACACAAACAACTGACACAAATAATTGAAGAGACTTCCACATAAATACATAATTACAAACAACAGTAACATATTGCTTAAAAAGAGCCTGTAAAGCTTGAATTAAAAACACAGATTCCAAATGATGAAGATATGATTAAACTTTCATGCAAGTATACCGAATGCTTAATTTTGGCATAATGATCTATACCTAAGACAAATGAAAGAGTTTATTTATTTTCAAGTAAAGAGTAAAACAACCACATGAGATGTTATCTTAATAAAAAATTCTGCTTCATAATTATGAAGATCACTCTCTTGTTTGCAATATATAATCTCCGTTTCCTTTTTTGGTCACATCATACACCTGTTCAATGAAGAGTAATTTTTCACTGGCAATTCTCTTGTGCAAAACTATATACACAGACAACTCACAACTGTGAATGTTGATTGATTGCGCCGCAGTCTGTTAAAAAAGGTTATCCTTGATTATGCACAAAATACATAAATTACTCTGTAATAACTATATAACCAAAGCCATGTCTTTCTTATTAGGCAGAGCCACTTTTTTTCCTTGCCACAAACTGTTATGAATGGTGAAAGCATCAATTGTGACTGTAAGGTGTTTTGTGTGGACTTGGGAAAAACATTTGCCACCGGAATTATACCTGAAATCACAAGAAGGAAATAATTAGAGCTATGGTATTTCTGAAGTGATATCAGGAAGTAATACAATGTGATATAGCATTGTTATCTGCAATTCAAGACACATTTCAAGGCTGGAATTTTTTTGGTTTTCAAACACATTTATGCTTTTTGCAACTTATGAGAAACTATCAAAGCTATCCAAACGCACAGTTTAAACAGAAGAAGAAGAAGAAGAAGAAAGGGGGGGGGGGGGGGATCTGCTTAAACTCTGCCAAGTGATTTTAATTTAATTATTAACCTGCACTTGTGCTTAACACTGTTTCACTTAATATTAGATTATATCTGAATTTTACTGATTTCAGACCTGTGACGTGTTGTTGCTCATGGATATGGGACAAGTCCAAATTAACATTATTGTAAAACTCACATCTGTAGAATTAAATAAATCAGCTAAAAACTAATGGTATATAAAAATTTAACTTTGTTACTTTAGACTCATAATAAAATAACCACAATCTCTGCAGAATGAATTAATCAGTTATAAGCTTATGGCACATAAGTAGCCACTCCCATATGCTTTACACTGCTGTGTCTTTTTTTTTGTAGCCATTGGGTAATTGTACTTTTGGCCTAGGTAATAAATTTGACCACCCCCCCTTCGACTCTTATAACTGCCATCTGGTTTCTGTACAAATTGTAAATAGCCTTTCGCTCCCGGTATTTTACCCCTGCCACTTTTAGAATTTGAAAAAGAGTATTCCAGTCAACATTGTCAAAAGCTTTCTCTTAGTCTACAAATGCTAGAAACGTAGGTTTGCCTTTCCTTAATCTTTCTTCTAAGATAAGTCGTAAGGTCAGTATTGCCTCACGTGTTCCAACATTTCTAGGAATCCAAACTGATCCTCCCCGAGGTCCGCATCTACCAGTTTTTCCATTTGTCTGTAAAGAATTCGCGTTAGTATTTTGCAGCTGTGACTTATTAAACTGATAGTTCGGTAATTTTCATATCTGTCAGCACCTGCTTTCTTTGGGATTGGAATTATTATATTCTTCTTGAAGTCTGAGGGTATTTCCCTGTCTCATACATCTTCCTCACCAGATGGTAGAGGTTTGTCATGACTGGCTCTCCCAAGGCCGTCAGTAGTTCTAATGGAATGTTGTCTACTCCGGGGGCCTTGTTTCGAAGTCAGGTAGATCCAACACATAAAAAGGAGATACTGACTCACCTTCAAGTTACAGGCCAATTTCTATAGTCCTGGCTTTTTCTAAAGTGCTGGAATGAGTAATTTGTCTGTGTTGGCAAGGAAATGTCAAGAATAGAACAAGTTAACATACGTGAAACTTCCTGGCAGATTAAAACTGTTAACATAGGTGTCCCCCAAGGATCCATATTGGCCCTTTTTCTGTTCCTAGTAATGACCAATGATCTGCCATCATTTATAAAGTCTAGTGCTGTTCTACATGCAGATGATACAACTTTTCTTTGCTCTGGTAATGAGCTCAGCAGCCTTAAAAGTTGTGTTGCAAAGACAATGTTAAATTTTGGGTGGTATATTTACACAATACATTATCTTAGGATCAACATGTACAATACATTAGTGGTAAGCTGTCATGATAAATTTATCTGTGAAGGTGACTTATAGATTGTTTACCCGAAATAATGTTAAACCATCATATTTCTCATTCTTCCAAAGCATACCAACATATATTATTTTATGGAGGAACTCTAGTTGTTTGCTTGACATCTTAGTACTGCAGACAAAAACTATTGTGATAATTACCGATTCTTCTTATAAGGCACACTTTGTAACCATTGTTTTGTGACCAAAAGGTCATGATGTAATAAACTTCTACAATTACTATGTTTTAATTTACACAAACAGAAGTTACCGCAATCAAAACACAGAGAAAATTTACATTCTTACAGTACAAGAGGGAATAGAAGCATTTCTACCCGATACCATAGACTGTCAAAATCACTGAACAGTTATGAACTCATCGGGCACAAATTATTTAATAAAGTTCCACAATCTGTACAAGAATTACTAGTACAAGCATTCAAACAAATACTGCATGATTGACTAATTATCAACCTATTCAATGACATAAATGAATACTTCAACTGTTACGTAATATTGTAACACCAACAACAGTCTTGCTGTTTCTTTTAAATTATCAATTGTGTTGTATAAAATGTGTGTGATTTCTATTGCTGTAATGGCTGAATGACAATGAAATAATAATAATAATAATAATAATAATAATAATAATAATAATAATAATAATTATTATTATTATTATTATCATCATCATCATTATCGATAGATCATTCAAATGACAGCTCTGGTAAAAGCGCATGTCTATTTTTTCATAAAAATATGTATATTCTCATGAAGAAAGCACACTATTTTTGAATATCAGGAAAGGAGACAAGCTCACTTCTCTCATTGTCTTAATTATTCTTCTCTACATAACACATCTCTTTGTGTGAGATGCCCCAAAATTGAGTATACATGCTTGTTGAGCATACACGTGCAAAGGATGTACATTTTAATCAAACAATGGAAAATCTAGGACGGAATGCAAAATATTATGAAAAGGGAAGTTGCCAGTCGCCATATAGCGGAGATGTTGCAGATAGGCACAAGAAAAAGACTCAGACAGACAAAAGTTAGTTTGTCACAGTCTTCTTGTCGTGCCTATCTGCGACTCATCCCTTCAATATGGTTGCACATTTTAGTGTCTCAATGTCAAAGATTTTAATCAGGACATTAAATGTACAGCACAAATTCCTCGTCTACTTACTAACTCTTTATTTATATCATTTCATAGTGTGTCATCTGTCCATAGTGTGACGAATTTAGAGGTGACCTCTTGGGTTATGGGTACATCTTCATATCCAGCATCATCTGTCCTTGATAAAATGACATGTAATGGGTGAAAATTTATACAGATAGTTTTGTGTTTATTCAGAAACAGTTTGTTTGTGCTTAACCAATTTACCAGAGTAGAGTTTTCATCAAAAATTGTGTTATGGAGTTCATGTGCACTGTGATTTGAAAACAGTATAATGGTGTCATTGGCTAACATTACTGACAGATCTTTTTACAGACTTTGGGACAGATTATCGATAAATATAATACACAGAAGGGAACCAAGAATGGAACCTTGCGAAGAATGTAATGTCTTAAGACTTGCTCCTTTAACTGTATACTTCCAACATTTTTTGGGGTTATTACAACTTTTTTGAACTCTGCCCAAGATATGCGAGCTAAACATCATTGCATTGCACTTAATTTCACACTGTAGCAGTTTATTAATAAGTAATTCCTGGTTTATGAGACCTAAGTCCTTCGCAGCATCAAGGAAGACTCCTATTCTATGCTTTCTGTCATTGAGTGCACTATAAACTTCATTTGGAAATTAATACAGGGCCCCATTTTTTGATCTCCCTTTTCGAAAGTCAATGTGATAAGGACTCAACAAACAGTTTATTTCCAGGAACTTAATAACACAGTCACACACTGCCTTCTCGAGAACATTGGTATGCTTGATAGGATTGAGACAGGTCTGTAGTTATTAACATCACCCCTGTCATCCTTTTTAAGGAGAGGAACCACTTTGGTGCCATGAAAATTGTACGGAACTGGCCTGACAGCAAGGAGTAGTTCATTGCGTCTGAAAACGGATAAGACATGATGACATATTTATTTTAGAAGATAAACAGGTATGCCATCAAAACCACTTGAGTACGAGTTTGATTTCTGTTCTATAATTCTTCAGATTTCACCTTGTGTGAATGAATCAAGAAATAATGTTTCGGGGAATAACTCTAGGTCTGAAAATACAGCAGGCCTACGACAGCACTCTAGAGATGGTATCAATACAATATTAAGTGTTTTTGCGTGTTAGAATACATGAAGCATTCACTGGTTATGAGTGTTCAGTTTGCACTTGTATGCAAATACAGAAAAGCTGCATCTTGTCACCAGAGCATTTTGCATTGATTTCACCAGTTTCTTGATACGGTTGTCTGCATGAAGTGAAAAATCATTGGGCAACCAACTATTTAAAATCAAACTGCAAAGTGAGTGAGACAGAACTGTGTGTGCAGTCCACAAAAATCAACCATTCGTGCAAGTCATGAACTGGGTATTCCACAAATGTTTTGCAGTGGTGTTTGCATTTCAAACTCCTGTTATTTGCAAATGTTAGGAAATCTCACTCAAGATAATTATGACCAACTTGATTGGAGTTTTGTACCAAAATGCAATAAGCTATGGAAGGTGACAATGATGGTGATGATGGCTTGATGGGGACAGTGACATTTGGCAACAAGGCGATTCTGCATCTGTCAGTAGACGTACAGCACCCATGTGAGAGTGTGGGGTATAGTACTGTCCCGTGTCTGTGAACGGTTGGAAAGAAATTTTCCAAGGTAAATGTCTTCTTTGATAAGTCCAAAACAAAACTGTATGGCCCCTTTTCCTTCACTGAGCAGATGGTGACAGGTTGCGTACCCAGATATATTACAGTTGTGGATGCTGCCACAGTCAACTGCTCACTCCTTGACTTTCATCTTTAAACAGGACGGGGCTTCACCTCACTAGAGCCTTTCTCAATGGAGAACTGCCTCATTATTGGATAGGGCATGCTGGTCTGGTTGATGTCCCTCTGTTGTCATGGACCCTCCTCCCTCCACAGGTCGCCAGATCTCATACCATGGAGTTTCTTCCTGTGGGGTTATGTTAAGGACATATAGTGTGAACACTTCAATGTTGCTGTGATAGACATTGATGGAAACATGCTAGTGAACATATGGATGCGACTGGATTACCATTTGGATGTGTGCTGGGCAGCCAAGGACGCACTGAACATTTGTAGAATGTACTAGAAACAAGGTGAGTGTACTTATCTTGTCATGTATCTCCCATCTTTGTATGTTGTATACTTGTAAATTAATAGTACTTTGAAACTCTATGAATCTTTTAGACTAACACTGTATAAATGACAGTGGTATGTTTCTGGTGCTGAAGAAAGCATTTTCTTTTCCCATCCTACTTCCTGCTGCCCATCCTCTCTATCACCTGCTTTCATCTTCTCTCTGAACTTCACGTAAGTTACATTTACAGGCTACTGTAAACACCACAATTCCACCTGGGATCCATTTCAGTGTGTGTTTTGTACCTTCACCCACACTGTTTTCATATCCGATTTCCACTATTCTGATCTACCATGAACTAAACTAACCTCCTTTTTATCCTCATATGCAACTAAATCTGCCTGAACTAGTGAGAGTCATTTCTGTCCTAAGCTCCTGCTTGTTGTTTGCTTCGCACTTTGCAGAAGTGCCTGTGACATTTAAAAATGTACCACCTGATTTCTCTGAACATAAAGTCTTGGGAAAATAACTGCTGTTGTCATCACCCATAAGATGGGCAACATCCTAAATTTGGCTGTGTCCAATGTTTCCATCATAATAACAGTTTCACATTCTGTTCTAAATTTCAAATAGAGAGAGAGAGAGAGAGAGAGAGAGAGAGAGAGAGAGAGAGAGAGAGAGAGAAGCCAATACTCTAATTGGAAGCTGTGTCTGTAAGTTAACCACCACTCATCTGCACGCATGAATTTCTGTTTCTCATCATAGTGCATTGTTCACATAACAGAATATCCATTATCACAATAAAAATTATGAATATACATTAAGTAATTACTATTATTTGCTACCGGCACCACCATGGCTGAAAAAAAAAAAAAAAAATTGTAGCTGCAAATAAGAAACTTTATCAAATACTTACTTGAAGAACTTGTCAAACATTCTATCATTCACTTGTTTAGGGCCGGTCCCATACAATTTTAGCACTTCTTCTCGATCCGGACAATATGAATATAGGGCTCTAAACTGGCAGCCAGCATCCCTAAATAAGATTAAGAAATGTTTGCTTTCTGAACGAGCAATTTCTTCTAACACTCGTCGCTTAGCTTCTTTGTTGACAACACCAGGGAAAACACAATATTCCACAGCATTCAGCATTATTCCACGATTTGATTTAGTTGCTGGTTGTTTGTACAGTCTTGGACCTGTAAATTTCAGGTTTCTCATTTTTTATTTCCGTAATTAAAACCAAAAATTATTTTTGTTTCTTATCATACAGTACAGACAATATAATTATATTTTATTATTAGAAGACCAGATTGGAAAGTAACTCACGCCTACAGATATTGACATGACTAATGCACATGAGAGCACGAAGTGTATACTTTTCCAGACCACCTCATTAAGCAAAGACCAATTTTCTTAATAATTGAGGGTACTGAATTACTTGTATTTAAAAGAATATAATTTTCACCCGATAGACCTTAAGAAAACAGTTCTTCAGTTGTTTACATTTAAACCCTGCGGTAGACATTACTTAGAGACAATCTTGGAAATAAATACATTCAGAAAGAGTCTAAATATGGAATTGCAGGGATGTAATGTTATGTCAGTGAAGAAGAACCAGAGGTCTTTTGCCCTTCTGTGATGCTCTATCTGTTAAGCCATAGTATGAACAAAGCAGACACTACGTAACAGCCTTTGTAGTACATTAAATGCAAAAGAAGTGAAACATATATAAATGAAGAATGCAGATTCAGCCTCACTAACACATGGAGAATAATGAAGGAGACAATTCACCGAAAAGCAGAAGAACTGCATCATCAAGAGATACACAAATGAAAGGTACGGAGGTTGGCTAACTTTCAGAAAGCACTTCCTTTTCTGGGAAGAGATGTGCATGTGCTTGTCTGTGTGCGTGTGCATGTTTTTTCTACAGCCAGAAAAAAGAAATGCATTCCAAAAGCTAGCCAAGCTCCATATCTTTTGTTTATGTTCCTATCATTGATGCACCACTTCTGCCTTTCAGTGAGTCATCTCCTTTATTCCTAAATAAGTTGTAACAAAGAGAATTCATTTATATCTACGTATATACTCTGCAAGCCACCACACGGTACCACTACTATTATGTGGACAGTATATTGTGGCAGTCAGGAGTGACCATAAACAAATGAGAACTTTGACTGCCCAATGGGAGAGGGGTGGTGCAGGGAAATAAGCCCTGCCTCCCTCTCAAAGGGTTGCCATCCTACGCCCGCGTTCTACGCTTCCACGAAAGTGGAACATAGGGTTCGTTGATTCCTTTTGTTATGGTAAGAGACACATACAAATTCCTTTACGCTCCAGGATTACTCTCTCCACTCATTTGAATATCAAAAAAGAAAACAAGCAATCCACAACACAAAGTAAATTGGAGTACACAAAATGTTTGGTAGTGGCGTAATCATTTCCTTTCCTGTTCCACTTGTAAACAGAGAGAAACAAAAATTACTTTCTATACAGCGCTGTTCAAGTCCTAATTACTCTCATTCTATCTTCGTAGTTCTTACACATAATGTACATTGACAGTCTAAATTTTCTCAATAGTGTTTCACAAGAAGAATATTGTATTCACTCCAGGCATTTCAATTTCAATTTGAGTTCATGGAACATATCAGACACTTACACGTTGATTGAACTTACCAGTAACAAATCGAGCAGCACACCTCTGAATTGCTTTAATGTCTCCCTGTCCAAACTGATGGAGATCCCAAAGTACTCTAGCAGTGCTCACGACTGAGTCAAACAAATGTTCTATACATTCTACACTTTCCCAGAATTCTTCCAATAAACTGATGTCTGCCATTAGCCCTCCCTACAGCCCATCTCACATGACTGTTAATTTCACATCCCTTTGGAATGTTATGCCTAGATATTTAATCAATGTCACTGTGACAAGCACCACATCACCAATACTGCATTAGAATGTTGCAGAACTGTTTTTCCTATCATCATCATTGACTACATTTAGAGCAAGCAATCATGCATCAAACCATAAGAAAATTCTGCGAGAGTCATCCTGTATTGTCTTCTACTCACTCAGTGATGATATTTTTCCATAAACTATTTGTAGTGTCACTGCAAATGTTGTAGGTAAAAATCTTGACAAGTTCTTGACAGATTTACTTCAAATTTTTACACAATAATGCAATAAGCATTCGGTCTGACATAGCTAACATTTTTTTTTAAACAATAAAGTACAGTTTTTCTGTTAAAACTGACTGCGAGAAAGAAAATGCTGTGCTTTGCTGCACTTCCTTTTCTTTCTCACAGTCAGTTTTAACTGTGATGGCAGGCCATTTAAACTGTTAGACTACTGTGTGCTCTTTTGTTTCCTTTATCACAGCTGGTTTTAACAGAAAACATGGAACTTGTACGAATGGCTTATCACCTTATGATCAGGAACTCTTACAGAATGTGAATCATTCAAAACTTTGTAGTCCAGTCTCGCAGCAGATTAAAACTACATGACATGCTGTCATTGAAGTTACTACTATCCTCACAGTCCCAGCAGCAGGAGATATCTCTCATACAGCACGTACCAATGATCACAACCGATTTACAAATTTGTTTTAAGTGACTTCAATTCCCAATCAAGTTTTCATTGGCTATAACAATAAACAAGGCTCAAGGTCAGCGAGAGAGGAAATGGCGAGGCGCCACGTGGGAGGGAAAGGGTAGTATGGTCAGAGTGGGGGGGGGGGGGGGGGGGTGCATCAGGACATATATCCAATTCCCATACATATTTAGCAATTGCAGAGCATTATCGGGTTCACTAGTTTATTTAAAGAGAGAACAAGAGCCATCATATCACACTTCCCTGCTGCATTCCTAACAAAACTCCTGTCTTTGACGAACATTCATCAAGGACAAATTATTGGGTTCTATTATGAGAGTATGCTGAAAAGCAAGTCTCAAATTTTTTATGTGAAAACTCTTAATCTTTTAAAGAAAACAAATGATATTAACATTCTATGCCTTTTATTCTCCATGTCTACATTTTATTTCTCAACATAGTCAGACTGGTAACAAACACATTTCTCCCAAAAAGAGACCAGTTTGCTGATACCATCACTGTAGTATGTTTGACTTTGTTGACAGAGCCACAACCTCACCCCTGCTTGCACCACTTCAAAAGTGTCAAAGTGAAGTCTTCAAAGGTACCCTTTACATTTTAGAAACCAATTAAAATCGGATGAACCTAGCTGGAACTGTCTGGAGGATGACTGATGACAGTAAACCCAAGGTGCTGGATTGCTGTACATGTCACAGCACTTGTATGTGGTCTGGCACTGTCATGCTGAAGGATATGGAACGCCATGTGTGGACAAACTCCCCAAATTCAAACTCTATTACAGCACACTGTTTCTGGCACACCAACATAGTTACATTACTCATCACTGCATTACATGCTACAATTTGGAGACTTCTAGTGGTAAAGGCCTGCAAATATGTAGAAATGAAAAAATAAAGATGTACAATCTTCATAACAATTTTAAATAAAAATGCTTTAAGAGTTTTCACATAAAAAGTTTGGAAGCAATACTTTTCAGCATGCCCTCACACTTAAGAGGTCCTTGTGCCACTTTTATATCTGGGAAACTATTCTGTATGTTCGGACCTTCATTAACACTCTGCAGTGGGATACCACATCAAATGCTTTCTAGAAATCTATGAATGTGGAACCTGCGTGTTGTGCTTTGTCCATGGTTCAAAGGACGTCATTTGTAGAAAGATCAAGCTGAGTTTGCAGGAGTCATGTTTTCTAAATCCGTGCTCAATTGTGGACATAAGCTTTACCATCTCAAGGAACTTTATTATATTTGAAATGAGTATATGTTCAAGAATTCTGCAGTAAACCGATGTTACAGATATGGGACTGTAACTTGGTGAGTCTCATCTATTACCCTTCTTTTACACAGAAGTCAATTGTGCTTCTTTCCAGTCACTTGGCAGTTACGTCGGGTGAGAGATTCACTATAAATGTGAGCTAAGTAATGGGAGAATGCTGTAGAGTAATCTCTGTATAACAAAATGGTATTCCATTCGAACTTTCTTTTCCAACTCTTTCGGGGCCTTCTTAATGTCAGGAATGCCTCTCACTATATCCTCCATAAAGGAGTCTACATGATGGTTTGTTTTTATGATCCTCCTGCATGAATGGTTTCCTTAACATGATATTTAAAATTTTAGTTTCTTTTTCCCACTTTCTAGTGCCACACCAGATTCTCATTGAGGTTACAAAAAACTGCACACACCTTGTAACCTCACATCTTCAGGGTATCGATCATTGAACTATATTAAATAAAATCATCATAACTTCTGAACAGTTTGGGTTAGGACGTTTGAACTGCATGGTTGGCTGTGGGGCATGATGGGAATTAGTATGCATATGCATGGTTTGATTTAGTGGTGAAGCCCACTTTTTTAGGGATGGGTTCATCAATAAGCAAAATTGGCTCATTTGGGGGACTGCGAATTTGCAATTCATAACGAGAAGTCTCTTCACAATCGAAGGGTGACTCTGTGGTGTGCAATTTGAGGCACCGGAATAATGGGTGCATTATTCCTTGATGGCATGGCGACTACCAAATGGTACATGAAGGCTTTGGAAGATGATTTTGCCCCCACTATCCAAAGTGACCCAGATTTTGACGAGATGTAGTTCACGCAACATGGAGCTCGCCCCCCTTCGAAGTACAAGAGTGTTTGATATCCTGGAGGAGCACTTTGGGGAACCCAGAAACCACTGGCATAGGCCTCAATTGGCCACCATATTCTCTAGATCTGAACGCATGTGACTATTTTTTTAGGGCTATATTGAAGACAACATGTTTTTGCTATTCATCTGCAGCACATTGCCAATGATGGCAGACATGTCATAACCTAAATCTGAATATCTGTAGTGATGCGTACATGTTGAATAAAGTGTGCGCATGTCCTGTAGTTTGTAACTAGTTTACTTTTTTTTTTCATACAGTTCAATAATTGTCACCCTGTAGATCCAAATAAGCCATTGATATCTGAATGCATCACAGTCAGTTTGACAAGGTTAAATGATGAGACATTCTCTGATGGAGCACCTTCTAGGCAAGAAGACTCTTGGGTCATGTATTGTAAGTAACCACTGATCCAACCTCATTCATGCACTTAAAATGATGGGGAATTTCAACAAGAATTCTCTTGAATTTTACATTTGTCTAACCCATGTAGCTTTCAAAACAGTGTTAATGCACTACTATTCCTTCATATTCTTCTTTCCTTGTTTTTCAGATTCCCAACTACATAATTATTATTCTGTTTGCTGCCCTGTTTTACCCACGTCAACTTCCCATCCCCCCTTGTTTCCTTCAGTTCACTTTGAAGTGGATTTTTCATAGTCATGTTCTTACATGTGTGTTTCTAGATGTAGTGCCTATCTTACCCTTCTTTGCAACGCTGATGCAGTCATGCACTACTATGCTGCCTCTTGTCCTTGCACACATTTAATATCCCATTATCCTCAGTAATTACTTTTTCATTTCTCCCTTTCTTCAGTATGTTCAGATCTCAAAATGCTGAACAACAACAACAACAACAACATTTTTTTTTGAGATGCTGGAGGGCATGAACAACTACATTACCTTACTGTGACAGACCGAAGATTCTTTAATTAGAGAGCTGACTTTTCATTGTCTATGAAACTTCACACTCAATGTTTGAAGTTATTTACAATTTACCTTTCCTAGAACCATGTTCTGTGCACAGCTTACTGGTAATAATTATGAGGAGCATTTAATAAACAATGCAACACTTTTTTTCTTTGAAAGGAAGTTGGTTTTACTCAAGTTTCCAATACACCATTTTATTCCCCACTCTCAGCTACAAAACCATATTTTTCAACATAATCTTCATTCAATGCAGCAGCCTTACACCATGCACGAATGTGTCAGCACTACTAACAGTGACGTCTAGTTGTGTGGCGTGGTGTTTGTTTGTGATATCTCTCTCTCTCTCTCTCTCTCTCTCTCTCTCTCTCTCTCTCACCTTGAATGAGAGTGTCCGAATGTTTCAACATTGCGGGAGTCACAGCTGTGTGCGGCTGGCCGGTACACGGGAGAATGGACAGGTTTCCACGATCTAGTTGTGATGATTACAGATGCCTAACCCAACAAATCACCATGCCTTTTATTCATGGCCAGGTCCCTACAGACGTTCTGCAAGTGCCTATGAATATCTATGACGCTCTGGTTTTCTGCCACAGAAGAAAATCTCGATGATAGCTCTTGGCTTGCAATGCACCTCCATCAAAAATGTCATTTTGTAGGTTATGTATAGTGTCACCACCAACTAGAACTTCATGAAACTATACCCCCACAATGATCCACAAATTCTGCATGTCTGCATTTGTTTCATAACCAGCAGAAGGTATCTTTCTCATCTTTTAGTCACTTGTCTCCAATTTACTTCTTTTATATATTTTTCACCCACTGTCTTTTCAATTTTATTTGTGTGTCAGTGACAGGAGCTCATTCATGACTCACTGTTAAGCGTTTCCAATTTTCCAAATATTCATTTACTGAGTTCTATCTGTGTGTATCACAGTTGTTTCCTGCCTTAGGAAACACTCCACCCATCTAAACCTCCTTCATTTTTATCCCAATATCCAAGTGATACTATAATGAATATTGTTAGTAAGACCCATGGGTCATAGGCTGCAGGTCAAAAAGTACACTATTGTCCCACAAAATTAGTATAGAACACAGACTGCAGTAAATTTTAAAATATCAATAAAATAATGAACCACCATTCCAGGCAACATAGCTAGTGCCCATCAGGAGTATATAATACCACTAGAATAAATAATATTTAATGTGTGATTAGATATAGAGACTTGGGAGCACAGGAAATGCTATTCTTTATTTATTGTAAATGATGTTGGAACTTTATTAATCTACACTGGCAACTAGGAGAGCACTGCTGCTGTTGAGCACTGCTGCTGTTATATGCTGCCATTCTTAACAGTGCCTGAAAGAGGTTAGGATTGGCCACTGCACTGTAAGCTTTTAGCAGAAGTGTTTATGGCTTGAAGCGATAGTGCAGTCTCACAATGCAGACTGCCAGTATGTTGGTTGCTGCTAGCAGCCAAGACAACTGATGCCTGTAATCATGATTACGGTTTGTGCTGGCAGGCCACTTCAGTATCTCCAGCATCTCTTTAATCTTCCTTTTGAAGGTAAGTGTCTGCCTGTCTAACAAACAGATATCCTCAAACTGCAGATGTTTATCACACAGTGACCTATCAGCACACAGCTAAACATGCATGAATGCTACGTACAGCATGGAAAACATATTAAATTAACAGTAGCAGAATACCAATATTAATGTGGTGAATATAAACAGTTTGAGGAGGCTCACTTCTAACTATGCAACCAACTGGAAAAGAAAGATCCAGGAAGTGAGAGAAATTACAAATTGGTCACCATACAGGCAAGACTGCAGTTGCGAGGCTACCCATTCTTTGCACTCGATAACAATCCAACAGAAAACACACACAATAAGACAAGACACTCATGAGCAGCTCACTCCTGATTCACCAATGTGGCCCAATAAAAATCCAACAGCAATTACTATCAACGATCATCACCATAACCCCTTCTCCCAACCAATGGTACCTAAGCATACATCACATTTATCCTTTTAAGGTTTATAAGGTAGGACAGAATTCAGTATGTTGGAGTCCATGTTTCATTGCTCAAATTGTATTACACACCCTGTTGAAGGCAACTTACAATAGTGGCTGAAAGTTAATGTGGTTTCCAATCATAAAAGTCAGTGAACATATATCAATAAATAATCACTAACATTTCAGAACATACTCTTTGCATTCATTTACCTGTATATTCCATCATGGAACTTGGCGTTGAACTGACATCACTAGACCCATCATCAAAAATCCGTCTCTTTGTCATCAACCCAGGTGGTAACGATCCAGGACCTGCACGAGATAAAACTAAATAATAAAATACATATACGTAAGTACACAAGTAAACAGAAACTGGGTTGACTACTTACAGTTTCTTTCCTTATAGTCAGTCACATCAACTAAATTGTGTCATAACTATACTTTACTGACATGGATGGAAAATGTTACACCATAAACACATTGACCAAACACTACCAAACTTATATTTCAATATTTCAATTTCATCTTTACACAAGCTCATTTTCAGTACAGAAAAAAACATATCTTCTACAGAAGAAGACTGATGTGAGTACATGATGGCTATTTGTGTGTGTGTGTGTGTGTGTGTGTGTGTGTGTGTGTGTTTTCACTAGCGGAATACTTCACAAGAAGATTATAACACAGCCCAATAAGCATTCAATTGTCAGAGCATTAAAACTACATGCCATCGGCAACAAAAGAAATGAGATATATCTGAACATGACCAGAACTATAGTCAATATATAACTTTTCAAAAACCCTGAGTGCTTGCTCGGCGGGCATCGATGCAGCAGCAAAAAAAACCAGATACTATTGAAATAATTCATTGGACCTGGGTTCAACAGTACACTATAAACAAGTGGCCTCAAGAGAACAGCTGTGTGGCATTAACATCTCATTGCAGGAAAATGCTACCCCTGGATACCAGCTGTTGATTTGCTCTTGCCCACCAGTCACCCGCCACAGTCTACTGTACGGTCACCCCATAGAAATCTTTATCAAATTGTCTAACAGCGTCTCAGAATGTGAAGTTAGTAATCCCTTAGCAACTGAAATAAAAAAGTGTGTAGGACAGAATCTAGCAATTAGAAGCCCTCAAGAAGACCACTGCGAAGAGAATCGAAACATCAGAGGATTTGTTGTCTTAGATATGGCCTAATACCCAAAACCTACTTTATTCAAATTGACACTGGCCATTGCTCACATTGTTCGTGGCATGAACTACAATGCAGAGTTTTCCACTAACCTGTCGGAATACGCCATTTGGTAAACTGGTCATGAAGGGCGTGACAATGGGTTTTTTCCTTCTTACCACCTAGTAGAGCACATTCAGCCTCTCTCGCACAATTTTCATATTAGCCCCATATCAATATAATTTCAGAAATTATAGAAGTTTGGATCTTAAGAACTGCTTGCTGTGACTTCTTACCCAGTCACCTGCCAGAATAGCACAGCCAACAAATTATTGTACAGCCTCCCATCAGTAGGAATCTTTCATGTTGAACTGTCCAATGGTGGCCCAGAATGTGACATCAAGAGTCACTTGATAACCAAAGAAAGAGTAATGCAGATAATCCCCAGAATGTAGCAATTAGTAACTCTGAACAGGACGGCTGTAAATGTTGTCAACAAGTTGATGGAATAGTTGTTTATTGTTTTATAATGACATAGTCTAATACACTAAATGATTTTATGCAAAATAGAGGACTGTAATTCATCATGGACTTGCCTGCCCAATCCCATGATTCACACCCATAGAGCACATCTTTGATACAAAAATTAGATATGTGGTTCTGTACTAGTCTTCTGCAAGCAATTTTCATGAAATGACAACACAACCTGACAGTTGCATGCACATAAATTTTGATTCCAGTCCTGTTTATTAGAGATGTGGACAACTTTCGACATAATATGTATGGAGTTTGATATAAATCTGAACTAAAAGGAAGATCTCAAATAGTGGCCGACTTTTTGAAAGCTTATCTCTTTGATCACTGATTGTAGTACCTCATGTTTTTTGAATCCAGCGGTTTTGGTGATTAGAGAAGTGTGTCCAAATAGCATGAGAAGCCTCTTTACAGATCATACTTTGAAATCCGGGCTACAGACAGCCTTATAACCACCATCTGGACACAAGTCTACATGGTTCTTCCTATTAGTATTTTCTTCTTCCATAAAGGAGTGTAGCATTTCAAAGAAGTCTGTTGTTTTTCTTAGAAGAGTAATTTTCATGAAAAAGGATCTTCATGAAATTTGTTGTCATATATAAACCATACATAAAACATTAGGTGTGCTCCATCATGGTTGTCTGTGGTTTGTAGCAGTACATGTAATTATTTAATACAGCAACACACCTCGCTTCTCTCTACTGCAACAATGAAAGATGTTCATGGAGAAAAATGATTTTAATTAGTAATTTATGAAGAACAGCACACTGTGCATGCATTTTTTATTCACATGTAGATATGAAGGGTGAAATGGGAGCACAGTGCATCAACAAGAGGTGATGCCGAGACAGTGCCTTTAGTTGCAATGGGAAGTATTCACACTTTCCAGTTGCACTTTGGGGGTTCTGTGGAGTCCAGAGAAAAAGTGGCCTGAAAACAAAGGTCTAGACCCAAAACAGAAGAGGCTGCAAATGTAACCTTTTGCTTTTCAATGAGTTATCATGTACAGAATGGCTAAGAGCATTTGTATATGACCAATCTATTCACTCGAAGCAATTTTTTATGAGAAATGTTAAATATTGAAAAGCTCTTTCAAGAGTAGTTATGTTGTTTTGTAGCTAGTGGGTACAGATATAATCTCTCTTACAGCTCTTGCCCTCCGCAGAAGGAATAGAAGTCCCATAGTACAATTATAGTGCTGCATTGCTGGACCACTGCATCAAGAATACTGCAAGAGGACAACCATCAAGTTGGAATAAGATAACAGTAATTGTGAACAGCATCAGGATGATGGATCAATTCATGACGTAGGTACCCTTAGCAACGCAAACACAAACCTAAATCATACCATTTCAAGCTTCAGCCAAATGAATAGCAAAAATCACCCTTGCCTCTTTAGTTTTCCAACCAACTGATCATTAAAGATGTTGTTAGCCATAGGGAGTACTGGAAGACTAATAGTGTTGTCTTACAAAGGCACACTTGCCAGTTGCTTGGCAGCAGACTCTAGCAGCATAACTGATACCACATCTGCTGGTCATTTCTTTTAATTTGTGCGAAAAGCATTCTACCTTGTTTTTATTCCGTATTTCTTGTAATTTTATTACGAAACATACTTCAGTATACAGGACTTTGAAACAAATGACACACTCGTCATTCTTCATTTCCAACAGTAGTACATGTAACACCATTTCAGGTAACTATGATTATAGTTTCTGCAGTTTCATCTATTCACATCTTTAAAACTGCACCATACATTTGAAATATCACACTTTGTAGTTATGTTTGAAACATGATCAATGCTGGCAGGGAAAAACAAACAGGGCCAGAGGACAAACTACAATTAAAAATGAACTGAATTTGAGAAAACTAACCTTCAAACTGGTTGTTATACGAAATAACAACAAATGAGTCTTGCTGTGCCAATCATGCTGCCATTTTAACAGCACCTACCTGCTGGTCTGCAATATACATTGATGCGGGAAAAAAATCTCAACAGCAAGGAGGAGTTGTACGACAAACTAAAGTTGGTACCCTTTTTTACATCTCAAAGAGGATTCAACTCAAATATCATGCCATTTGCATAAGAGTGATGCTAGTAGCACCACTATCAGGATGCAAATAAGGTTTGTTTCAAATACACGTTGTAACAGTAATGGACATTTAGTTACCTTTGAGATCGGATGTGGCATGTTGCTGTTACTCAAAAATGCCTTTAAGATGACAAAGACACCATTAAGACCACCTCACTGAGTTGAACGAGGGTGTGTAATAGGGCTACGAGAAGCTGGATTTTCCTTCTGTGATATTGCAGAAAGATTTGGTATGAATGTAGCCACTATATATGACTGCTGGCGGCAGCAGTCACAGGAATGTAGAGTCGCAAGAAGACCCAGTCCCAGAGAGTCACATGGCTTTGTCAAGAGGGAAATCCATAATGTTTGGAGTGTAGCTCTGTCACAGTTCACTGTGTCTGCAGCAGCAATATGAGCAGCAGTTTGCACCCTGTTGACATGACAAACTGTTACAAATCTTTTATTTTCGCGACAGATCTGAGCTAGGCATCCTGTGCTTTCCACAATGTATTAAGATGAAGGGAAATGAATAGTGCAATGAAGAGAGAGAAAAAGGAGACAGTGAGGGGAAGACAGAGAAAAAGGAGACAGTGAGGGGGAGAAAGAGGGGGGGGGGCGACATGGGGGGAGAATATTTATATTTGCAGTCCGTATGTGAAATGTATGTTGGTAGCAGTAACATAATCCTGCAGTCAGTTTCAAATGCCAGTTCTCCGAAGTTTCTCAAAAAGAACGCTGTCTCTCTGCCAGTGGTTCCCGAACCATCTCTGTAACTCTTGCGTGTTGCTTGAACTGATCTGTAACAAATCTGACAGTGGTATATATCCCAAATACTTGAGTGGTACACAAGATTTGTTGGGTTGGGTTGTTTTGGGGAAGGAGACCAGAGGTCATCGGTCTCATCGGATTAGGGAAGAATAGGGAAGTCGGCCGTGCCCTTTCAGAGGAACCATCCCGGCATTTGCCTGGAGTGATTTAGGGAAATCACGGAAAACCTAAATTAGGATGGCCGGACGCGGGATTGAACTGTCGTCCTCCCGAATGCGAGTCCAGTGTGGTACACAAGAATAGGTCTCACTAGCAACCTATATGTTGTCTCCTTTACAGATGAACCACACTTTCCTTACTTGCTTGTTCCATTTTACACCACTTGAAAATGATACACCCAGATATTTACATGACATGATTGTGTCAAGTAGGACTATACTAATGCTGGATCCAAACATCATGGTTTTATTTTTTCTACTAATCCGCATTAATTTCCATGTTTCTAAATTTAGAGCTATAAATTTTGTCTAATCACCTTTTATTCTCCTACAGTCTCTCAACTTTGACACCTTCCCGTACAGCACAGCATACTCAGTGAACAACTGTAGAGTGCTGTGCATACTATCCATCAGATCATTTACATATATGCAGAAAATGACAGCAGTCCAATCACACTTCCCTGGGGAACTTGTGGCGTTAATGTTGTCTTTGATGAACACTTGCTGTTGAGGACACTAACTATGTTGTGTTACATGAGAAATCTTCGTGCCACTGAAACATCAGGGAACTTATTCCAAATGATTGTACCTTTGTTAACAGTCTGCAGTGGGGCACTGCGTCAAATGCTTTCCAGAAATCTGGAAATATAGACTCTTTCTGTTGTCGTTTATATGTAGTTTGCACTTACCACGTGAGAGAAGGGCAGGCCGAGTTGTTTTACTCTTCTTGGATATAGCAGTCACCTGTGCCTCCTTCCAGTCACTTGGGACTTTGTGCTGGCCATAAATGAAAGCTAAGTAAGAAGCCAAAGCAATAGAGTACTCTTCATAAAACCGAACTGGAATTCCATCCTGACCTGCTGACTGATTTATTTTCAACTCTAATTTGTTCATTATAAATGGTTTTGTGCAAGCTTGTGACTGTGATATATTCATATTACAGAAAGTTTGAAAATAAAATGGTAAACAAAAACTTCGAGTAAATCAGTGAATGATGCATTGGGAGCATACTTATATATAAGTAGTAGCGCATAGAAATAAGCACCGTTGTGAAATAGATATAAGCAAATTGCAACCAAGATTGTTAAGATAAAGACCATCTCTAGTAAACTATTCATACTCTGTGGCAGTCTGTAACATTATCTCTGATGACTACATAAAAAAAAAATCTTTGTAGCCATTCGTTTATTTATGTTATTCTCAATTTATACTGTGCACAGATAATTGTGTGTGATGTTTAACATTTGAGACACTCTGCACTAATCAACCATTAGGAAACTGTAAGTACAAGTTCTTCCAAATTTCAACACTAAAACTGACAACTAACTAAAAATTGCCCATTCTTATATACAGCACTAAAGACAGGAAAACAAAGCAGAACCACACACATCAATAACATTGTGTAAAAACAGCATAGTGCACAGACAAAATGCACTTGAAAATGGGAATCACTTTCTGAAATACCAGTGTAAAATGTGAATAAGAGAAAATCTTGATTCGTAGCAGAAAAGTTACTTATAAACAATCCCATTATTTTCAGCTCTTTCAGTTGTTTCCGTACACCAGGGATGCGTATTACTAAGTCGTCCATATGGTCAAATAATGGTATGCTGTACTATTCTCCTAAATGCACCATTTCTTAAACATGAAATTTATAATTTCATCTCTAGCTTTTTTATTTCCAACCAACACACCAGACTGGTCAACAAGTAACTGGATGGAAGCCTTAGACCCGCTTAATGACTTTACATAGGACCAGAACTTTTTGGGTTCTCAGCCAGATCTTCTGCTAAGGTATGATTGTCATAAAGTTGTATGCTTCACGCACAGATCTTTTCAAAGATGAAAGAATATGTTTTAACTTTTGCCTGTCATAATTTGCTTGTTCTGTTTTGAACCGAGAGTGTGCGCAGCAGCCTTTGCTTCTTAACCTGTTTCTGAATTATGTTGTTAAACCATGGTGGGTCTTTTCCATTCTTAATCCACTTATTAGGCACATAGTTCTCCAGATCCTGATTTACAATCTTTTTAAATTTGGCCTATACTTCCTCTATGTCCATCTTACAGGAACTAAGTGATGTCAGTCCACTGTCTAACAGATATGCTAACAACTGCTTATCTGCTGTTTCTAGTAGAAACACTATCCTAAGCGTCTTGATTGATTTATTAACTTTCATAATCATAGTTGCTGTACTGACATCATGATTACTAATCCCTGTTTCTGTAGAGATGGTGTTGAACTTGCCCCCTTCTAACAGCCGTGTACCACAAGTCTCTAGAGGAATGGAAGGTTCCAAATGATTGGAAAAGAGCACAGGTAGTCCCAGTCTTCAAGAAGGGTCGTCGAGCAGATGCTCAAAACTATAGACCTATATCTCTGACGTCGATCTGTTGTAGAATTTTAGAACATGTTTTCTGCTCAAGTATCATGTTGTTCCTGGAAACCCAGAATCTACTCTGTAGGAATCAACAGGGATTCCGGAAACAGCAGTCGTGTAAGACCCAACTCACTTTATTTGTTCACGAGACGCAGAAAATATTAGATACAGGCTCCCAGGTAGAGGCTATTTTCCTTGACTTCCTGAAGGCGTTCAATACAGTTTCGCACTGTCGCCTGGTAAACAAGGTAAGAGCCTACGGAATATCAGACCAGATGTGTGGCTGGACTGAAGAGTTTTTAGCAAACTGAACATAGCATGTTGTTCTCAATGGAGAGACTTCTACAAACATTGAAGTAACCTCTGGCGTGTCACAGGGGAGTATTATGGGACCACTGCTTTTCACAATATATATAAATGACCTAGTAGATAGTGTTGGAAGTTCCATGCGGCTTTTCGGGGATGATGCTGTAGTATACATAGAAGCTGCAGCATTAGAAAATTGTAGCAAAATGCAGGAAGATCTGCAGCGGATAGGAACTTGGTGCAGGGAGTGGCAACTGACACTTAACATAGACAAATGTAATGTATTGCGAATATATAGAATCCTATATTGTATGATTATATGATAGCGGAACAAACACTGGTAGCAGTTACTTCTGTAAAATATCTGGGAGTATGCGTGTGGAACAATTTGAAGTGGAATGATCATATAAAATTAATTGTTGGTAAGGCAGGTACCAGGGTGTGAATCATTGGGAGAGTCCTTAGAAAATGTAGTCCATCAACAAAGGAGGTGGCTTACAAAACACTCGTTCAACCTATACTTGAGTATTGCTCATCAGTGTGGGATCCTTACCAGATCAGGTTGACAGAGGAGATAGAGAAGATCCAAAGAAGAGCGGCGCGTTTCATCACAGGGTTACTTAGTAAGTGTGATAGCGTTACGGAGATGTTTAGCAAACTTAAGTGGCAGACTCTGCAAGAGAGGCGCTCTGCATCGCGGTGTAGCTTGCTGTCCAGGTTTCGAAAGGGTGCGTTTCTGGATGATGTATCGAATATATTGTTTCCCCTTACTTATACCTCCCTGAATACACACATTATTTTTGATTACTGCAATGAACACTCCCTTTACTATGGTGTCTAATCTGTCTTTCTGATATATGTAATGCACCAAGCTAAATAGCTCAGCTTTCTACTTTGGGGAACAGCCAGTGCTCTGTACTGAGAATAATTTGAGTGTGAGAACTTTCCTGGAGGGCAGCAAATTTGGGAACTTTGTTGCGAATATTCTGACTGATAAAATGTCAACAGACAAAATGTCTTTAATCTGAATGTAGTCTGTCTTCCCTTTCTGCTTATCTACTGGCGAGTGTTCATCAGAGTACATCAAACTGCCACGTAGCCTAAAAAACCAACCATGTGCACTTTGCAAGTACACTGCTACCTGAGCAACTGCTTCCTTTGTGTAGTGCACCCCTGACCTATCAAGAGTGCTCCTAAAAATTCCCACCCAATAATGCAGGACTAGAAACCTGCAGCCAAGACCATAACAAGAATCAATAAAGCCTTTAGTTGTAATCCTTCACTTGGCTCTAAACTAAAGGACCCTGATTAACTCTGGGAACAATGCTGCATATTGTGAGTTCTGCTTGCACCTCCGTGTGTGAGGCCAGCAGCCTTCACCATGTCCACCAGCCACCTGCATGAACTTAGGACGACCTCACAACCCATTCAACAACTTTCACCAATGTGAGCCACAACTTATAGACAACTGCACCTTGCACACTTGATAGCCACAGCAAGACCACATCCACTTCTTGGATGAGTTCCCACCAGCATACATGGCGTGTGCACAGAAGCTTGCTTTCCAGCCCTGAATGCTATCTTCCTAAGGGTGCTCCATATTGCACATCATGTTGGTGGCACCTGATATAACCAGCAAAGCTCTACCCATGTGTGCCTGCTCGGATCCTACTTAAGGAGCAGCCATCTGTCTATTCACAGGGTGAATTGGCAAAGCCAGACGGCCAGTCTCCACATTAGCCCCTCCGCTACAAGTGATGAGAATGCATTTACACCCACTACTCACTCTGCTGTGAGGGTGGATCTAACGCCTTGAGGTACATTGGGAGTTGCCTCAGCAGCAGGGCCTATGACTGAACAAGTGACACCTGAGGTGCCAAGTGACGTGCCAGATTCTCTGACACTGCTACATTCCAAGGCAGCTGCCTGCAGGTGGCTGACAGTAGCTAAAGGCACATTCAGCTGTTTGCAGACTGCGGCCAGCTCATCCTGCATCCACACACAGCATGCATACTTCCTATACGTGCTAGCCAGACTAACTGAAGAAGTAAACTACAAATGCAGACAGAAATCAAAGAATGGAAAATCCAGGATGTGTCTATTGTTGACAAAGGCCATTGGCCAAAAGCTTTAAGTGTGACAATTTTTTTGTTATGCCTATCTGCAACTCAGCATCTCTGCTATATGGTGAGTAACAACTTTCCTTCTGATTATACACTCCTGGAAATGGAAAAAAGAACACATTGACACCGGTGTGTCAGACCCACCATACTTGCTCCGGACACTGCGAGAGGGCTGTACAAGCAATGATCACACGCACGGCACAGCGGACACACCAGGAACCGCGGTGTTGGCCGTCGAATGGCGCTAGCTGCGCAGCATTTGTGCACCGCCGACGTCAGTGTCAGCCAGTTTGCCGTGGCATACGGAGCTCCATCGCAGTCTTTAACACTGGTAGCATGCCGCGACAGCGTGGACGTGAACCGTATGTGCAGTTGACGGACTTTGAGCGAGGGCATATAGTGGGCATGTGGGAGGCCGGGTGGACGTACCGCCGAATTGCTCAACACGTGGGGCGTGAGGTCTCCACAGTACATCAATGTTGTCGCCAGTGGTCGGCGGAAGGTGCACGTACCTGTCGAACTGGGACCGGACCGCGGCGACGCACGGATGCACGCCAAGACCGTTGGATCCTACGCAGTGCCGTAGGGAACCGCACTGCCACTTCCCAGCAAATTAGGACACTGTTGCTCCTGGGGTATCGGCGAGGACCATTCGCAACCGTCTCCATGAAGCTGGGCTACGGCCCCGCACACCGTTAGGCCGTCTTCTGCTCACGCCCCAACATCGTGCAGCCCGCCTTCAGTGGTGTCGCGACAGGCGTGAATGGAGGGACGAATGGAGATGTGTCGTCTTCAGCGATGAGAGTCGCTTCTGCCTTGGTGCCAATGATGGTCGTATGCGCGTTTGGCGCCGTGCAGGTGAGCGCCACAATCAGGACTGCATACGACCGAGGCACACAGGGCCAACACCCGGCATCATGGTGTGGGGAGCGATCTCCTACACTGGCCGTACACCTCTGGTGATCGTCGAGGGGACACTGAATAGTGCACGGTACATACAAACCGTAATCGAACCCATCGTTCTACCATTCCTAGACTGGCAAGGGAACTTCCTGTTCCAACAGGACAATGCACGTCCGCATGTATCCCGTGCCACCCAACGTGCTCTAGAAGGTGTAAGTCAACTACCCTGGCCAGCAAGATCTCCGGATCTGTCCCCCATTGAGCATGTTTGGGACTGGATGAAGCGTCGTCTCACGCGGTCTGCACGTCCAGCACTAACGCTGGTCCAACTGAGGCGCCAGGTGGAAATGGCATGGCAAGCCGTTCCACAGGACTACATCCAGCATCTCTACGATCGTCTCCATGGGAGAATAGCAGCCTGCATTGCTGCGAAAGGTGGATATACACTGTACTAGTGCCGACATAGTGCATGCTCTGTTGCCTGTGTCTATGTGCCTGTGGTTCTGTCAGTGTGATCATGTGATGTATCTGACCCCAGGAATGTGTCAATAAAGTTTCCCCTTCCTGGGACAATGAATTCACGGTGTTCTTATTTCAATTTCCAGGAGTGTATTAAAGCCAACAGAAACCTAGATACGCAACTTGCTACCATCCTTATGTCACAAATGGACATTGATGCCATAATGAGTTATGTAGCTGGCTGTTCAGAAGAAATGAAAACTCCACTACAGAATTCCTGAATATACACTTACAGTTAAAACATGATGTTAAACCTCTTAACTAGAGAAACATGGACAAAATATAAGAAATAATATACTACTAGTAAAACACAGGAAAAGCTAAATATGTAACTCTGGAGTGTGAACAGGCAACAGCAGAGGGTCTGATTCACTTGCTTAAAAAATGAATGCTTGTCCTTTGACTTAGGCCGCAGAGCATGTTCGGAAACTGAGTGCTGAGTGTCTCCATTCTCTTCTATGCTCAGCCAGTTTAGAAATAGCAATTCCTATGTAAGTTGCTGTGCAGTGGGCAAAAGTTAGTTGATGCACAGTTTCACAAGTTGCTCTGCCCAGGGTACTGTAAGATTTAACAGTGGTGGCACTGGAGTAGGTGATAGCAGGAGGGTGCCTGCAGGTTTTACAATGGAGATGAATGTTTGGGTAGGAACCATAGGGTAGTGATAATGGTTTGGGAATGCCATATGGTTCAACTAGGAAATTACAGAGATTGGGAGGGCAATGGAATATGACAGTGGGTGGAGTGGGAGGATATCAGACAGAGAGGAGCCTATTTTAGGGATCTATGAGAAAGCCATAGGTTTAGCACTGTAATTTGTTGAGTATTCAAGCCCTGGCTAACAATATGGAGGGGATGTTACTGTAAATAGAAGGAGCTACATCACACCTACTGTGGCTGGATGGTGCTACATCATGACCAGGAAGCTCTAGCTTCAATTCTACAGTACCTTTTCCCAAATGATACAACATCTAGAGTACCAAAATCAAGGTAACTGCATTTACGGTGGAGATGAACAACCTGTGATGTACTAAAGTGTAGGTGGGGGGGTGGGGTGGAAGAAGGGGTCAAATTGTTCTGCATCGTGTCACACTGCGCTATATTATGTATGGAGCAGATAATCATTCTGTTGCTCTCTTATAACCCCTTGTCTTGGCATCTAGCAAAATATAACCACTTTCCAAAGGGACACCTGTCCAGCCAACAGATTCCTGTAAGTGCTGTTTTCACTGTTTGGGCAAATAATTCTTTGGTTTTTAACTTCCGCTAAGTAGTGATCACAATGGCTATACGTCACTTTTTCTTGCTTCAAGAACACTTCCCCGACACCAAAATAAGGAATACAGCTATTAGCTGGTCCCAGGATTTTCACCACACATCATAACCACGGGCCAGTTCTGTGAATATCTCTGATGCATCTGGTTTGCCAATCTGAGACCTAACATTTCCCACTAATGTGCAGACCCTGCCCATTGGATTTAGCTACACGGTCTGCCCGCATGTCAGGTCTGTTCACATCTGAGGAAAAATTGGCATATTTTTGTGGTTTATCCATGGAACCAGAACTGCTGTGCATGTGCGACAGCATGGACAACACATTTCTGGAGTTGTGGCTGTGTCTCACCACCAGTGCATTGGACAGTATAGGATTTTATTATTTTTAGCACATTTTTGGGTTTTAAAAATGGTTTATATCTTCGAGGTAAACTACAGGTGATGCTAGGAAAAAGATCACGGCAGTCGCCAGATGTATGGGCCTTTGTAAAGTGCAGTAATCGTTAACACCAGTAAAATAATGAACATAACACAGTTATAGGTAATAGCCTACAATAATGAACATAGTACAATCAACATTTTACAAGCACTCACTATAGAGTTAGTTTATACAACTCATCCTCCTGAACCCTTTCATGCTTCTTTCAAGAGACCTACACTCCCTTTCTGAGATTATTTCTGAAATTACCGAAAGTACTCTAAATCCATCTTTGCAACTACACCAAAATGCATACTTTTTTCACCAAATGCATTGTGTTTTATTAAAATTAAGCCTGATGGGTGTCCTGTAATGATACATATCTACAATCTGGCTTGCTTTCTGAAACTAAAAATAGTTTGTTACAAATGATGTCTATATTACTTAAGATATCTTATGTCCAATTTTCACTCACATCAGGAACCACTATCTGCTCATATGTTTTTGAGGTAGGTATTCCTTATTTGACACTGTTATTAGATTTTATAACACTTGGACACAGTTGGACTACTGTCTAGAAATGTTTCAACCATCTCTTTGTATGCCCCACATTTTTACATTCTTGTTTGTGTAATGTTCGTGTGACAATTTTTTTTACAAACAAGGTATTTCACAGTAGAGTTGTACAAGTTTTTTTCAATTTGGTCATTGGTCCACCCCTATTTTATTCTTGTGGCAACTAAAACTTCCTGTCACCTAAAAACCACTCATTCAAAAGTGATGAATTTTGAGTATCAGCCACTTTTGTCTGGCTGCCATATTAAAATTTACTACTTTTGGCGAAACAAAACATCACCACCTCACTAACATCCCAATGCAATTGAAACTGCAATGGAATATTGAAACACTGGTTCATGTAACAAGGGACTGAGGACAAATCTGGTCAAAAGTTTTTCATAAACTCGTTCATGGTTTAAAAAAGTGTAGTTTCTTTACTCATCTTGTTGCAAAGCCACACTAATTCACATTTCACCAGCTATAAATTACTCTTAAAAATCACATCATTCCATTGAAAAAGTGTGCAGTTACTTATATTCGTGGCAGATAAAAGTTAGGCTTGTTTACCATATGGCAAAATACACTGAGCTGACGAAAGTCATTGGACAGCGATATGCACATATACAGAAGGCAGTAATATTGCTTAAATAAGGTATAAAAGGGCAGTGCATTGGCGGAGCTGTCATTCGTACTCAGGTGATTTATGTGAAAAGGTTTCTGATGTGATTGTGGCCACACAGTGGCAATTAGCAGACTTTGAACATGGAATGGTAGTCTGCGGTAGAGGCATGGGACATCCCATTTCGGAAATTATTAGGGAATTCCGCATTTCAGGCACTGCCTCTCACCAGGGGCAATGCAGTGGCCAACAACAAACAGTAGCAGCATTTGTGCACAGCTGTCAGTGCTAACAGACAAGCAACACGGCATGAAATAACTGCAGAAATCAATGTGGGACATATGATGAAGGTATCCGTTAGGACGATGCAGCGGAATCTGCCATTAATGTGCTACGGCAGCAGGCAACCGACACGAGTGCCTCGGCTAACAGCACATCATTGCCTGCAGCACCTGTCCTGGGCTTGCGATCATATTGGTTGGACCCTACATGACTGGAAAACAGTGGCCTGGTCAGATGAATCCCAATTTCAGTTGATAAGAGCTGACGGTAGGGTTCAAGTGTGATGCAGACCCCACAAGACCTTGGACCCAATTTGTCAACAAGGCACTGTGCAAGCTGGTGGTAGCTCCATAATCGTGTGGGCTGTGTTTACATGGAATTGACTGGGGCCTCTGACCCAACTGAACAGATCACTGACTTCAAATGTTTATGTTTGGCTACTCTGCACCCATTTGTAGATGTTTGCTGCCATTCATGTTCCCAAACAACAATGGAAGTTTTATGGATGGTAATGCACTGTGTCATGGGGTGAAAATTGACTGTGACTGGTTTGAAGAACATTCTGAACAATTTCTGGGGAATGACTGGCCACACAGGTTGACCAGCACGAATCTCATCAAACTTTTATGATACTTAACAAGAGGTCAATTTGTGCAAAAAATCCTGCACAGGTTCAAAAACGGCTCTGAGCGCTATGGGACTTAACATCTGAGGTCATCAGTCCCCTAGAACTTAGACCTACTTAAACCTATCTAACCTAAGTACATCACACACATCCATGCCCGAGGCAGGATTCGAACCTGCGACCACAGGAGCAGCACGGTTCCAGACTGAAGTGCCTAGAACCGCTCGGCCACAGCGGCTGGCGCCTGCACAGGTGACACTTTCACAATTATGGATGACTATAGAGGAAGCATGGCTCCATATTTCTGTAGGGCATTTATAACAACTTGTTGAGTCCATGCCACGTTGAGATGCTATGCTACACCCGCCAGGAGGAGGTCCTACACGATATTACAAGGTATCCAGTGACTTTCGTCACATCAGCATATTCCACTATTTCAAATACTGAAATGAGATTTTGGGAATTGATAGCATGTGAACTGTTTGACAGATTTGAGGGGTGTTATGAGTATTTCATTCTAGCTTCACCACTGCCAAGTGCAATCATATATATATATGTACGCTACATAAAATGAATTTCATCAAGACCGGTGACAGAGGTCTCCTCTCAAGCCAAAAGAAAAAATATGTATGTTTGCTAGATTTTGTACAAAGCAATGTATGGTCTTATAAGCACCAAATGCAAGCTAATAGTGACCCCTAGTTTTCAATGCAAACTTTTTGAATTTCAGGCAGTGTGTTACTCATACATGAAATCTCACAATAACTCTGACCATTAGTGGCGCAATGGGCAATTCACCAGGAAGTGGACAGTTCACCAAAAATTAATGCACTTGGCTGAACGAGGCCCACTGAAAAAATTCACCTGTGTGTGTACCTGCTTAGAGGCTGGATCTGCAATTCCCAGAACTGCAGGTAATCGTCTCAAGGTTGTGCCTCCACTAATGCAGGGATTTTGGGTCTTCAAGTATCCATCAGAATTGCATTTGCAGCCCCCCCCCCCCCCCCTCTCTCTCTCTCTCTCACACACACACATGCACGCATGCACATACACACACACACACACACACACACACACACACACACACACACACACACGATAATTAATACTAACAAACAATTTTATGTTCTTACATAAATGGCAATCTGAAAGATACTACTATTTACTTATTAGAAATGCACACAAAATAACTGAAAATCTGACCATTTAAAAGCATGTTACTGAAGGACTGGCATACCTGATGGCGAAGGTAGGTGGCGCATGCTGCTTGTGCCTGGAGATGGTGCTCTTCTTGGAGGAGTCGCTCTGCCCAAACCAGAGTCTGTATCTGTGTAACGATAGACCATGCTATCCTGATCTGTGCTTGAACCTATATTATAAAAGTAGAGAAACAGCTGAAGGCATAACAAAACCATATTTTCTGGAATTAACCAGATGAAAGAAAATTTGAAGCAGAAAGTACAAGACTGACATGTTATAAAACCACTGTAACACAGTTCATAAAGGTGTTCATTTCTCTGTACTTGTCCTACTTTAAAGATCACTAAATTGATGATTCTTTTTTTCAAAGTCAGATGATGGAGGCTACTGGAATAATTTATGTCCAACACCTCCAATTGAACTACAATTTGTCTCTCAGCCAAAAACAGAAATTTACAATAATGGACGAGATAATTCTAGACAAATAAAATATACGGAGGGAAAAGTCAGATGCAGGCAGAGTTTCAGTTGACACCAATGTATTTCTTATCTGCTATGATTATGACGAGAAAGAATTAACATGAAATTCAATCGTTTTATTTTATTTAGCAATTGAATACCCCATCACAAGCTACTGAATTTGGTAAGTTGGGTATCCAGAGTGTTTCTTTTTACTAATTTTGTCTCTATTTTATTTTGTGCTTTTACCTTTTCATTTTCATCCTATCCTAACCTGTATCCCCCCACCCCCCCTTCTCATATCCCCCTTTCCTCCCACACTGCCACCAAGCTCTTTATTGTTCTATTTGGGAGGAGCCTAAAGGATTTGTTGGTGGCCACTTTCTCCTACTTCACTGAAGAGTTTGTGTATATATTACCAATGATGTCAAGTAACACAGATATTAGTGCAACAGGAATTCTGCACAAATACAACAGCCTAAGAAATATCATATGCCTCTCAGTGCAATGAATATTTACATGTTTTGTGACAAGTCATTTATCATCTTTAACTGCATATATAAACTTCTACACAGCCATGAGGATCGTTGTACTCTTTGGAAGGTATTAGCCTACTTGTTTTTCTTTGTAAATATTTATTGTGTACTATTCTTCCTGTGACACATGCTGCACTCTGGAGGATCTCCTCATTACCGATCCATTGGAATGGAAAGTAATTCTAATCCGAACTATACATTTCACTATCTTTACTTCTCCTTCTGACATCGTTAACTCTCAAGTGAAGCTGGCACAGTGCTTACCAATGTACACTGCTAGCCATTAGAACTGCAGCACCAGAAAGAATAGCAAATAAAAACATGTTACTTATTGTGCTCACACAGTATATAAGAATAATACATTATTGCATTAAGGGGCACAGAGGATGTGAAATTTCGTACCCAGAGCTGACATCTCTGAAAGAAACAGTGGCATTGAGACCAACTGAGATTGGATTATAAATAAAGTTAGTCCTTCATGATGTTTCAGCTCTATACTAAAACCCACAAATCTTAGTGGCTGGTGGGTAGTGGAGTGCCGGTCTTTTAGTAATCCATGACCAGATGCTTCCAGTCATTGAAAGATCCAGCAACAGTCCACACACCCCGTCTTGAGTGGGTCATGGCAGCACAGGCAGCATGCGGTCTTGCATCTCTTTCTTCATAAATAATGCCATGAAGACCTTGAAGACAGGGTGGTGCCATAAGCCTTACCACGTCAGAACTGTAATGACAGCTGTCAAATTAAGGGCAATGCACCCCACACCATCATGAGACATATTGTGATCGTATAATCGTGACAAATGCGATCTGACAACATTCAGTCTCCTTGGAAAATCCACATGTAGACATCTTGATGCTGTTTATGGAATTGGGACACATCCGTCAAAGCTATGTGATGCCACTCCAGTGATTAGTGTTGTTATTGGATGCACCATTCTTGGGACACTTGTCTCTGGTCCTATGTCATGGGAAGCTGCAACAATAGTCACCATGCTGGCATTCTGTGGTGCTCACATTGATCATGTGGTGTGATGTGGATGTATGGTCCCACATACTTAAGCAAACTGTAAGTCTGTTCCTTGAACTCTAGTCTTGTATGGTTCTCTCGAACCCATCAGCTCCGTATTCACAGGACAGGGATGAGATCCTGACAAAAATGAGAAACAATGTAGTGGAATGATAAACTGCAGTCTTGATAGACCACAATGGTGACTGTGTCAAATTCCAACACATGTTAGGAGGTAATTCTCTTTCTTATATGAAGCATAGCACTATCTCATCACATACAATCAATATTCAAATGCAATTTCTAGATGAGAAATAAAGTGCATAATCTTTCCTCATTTACATACCCTAGCATGTGGCACACTGCATGTCAGTTTGACATTTGTTCCATACTACCTTCGTGTTATTGTAATTTTAATGGTCAGTAGTGTAATATTTCTGAACTCCTACTCTCTCCGACACATCCCCCTTCATCTTCGTGCTCTCATCCTCACTACAGGTGAGTAATTCTTAGCCTGTGGTCAGAGTGATTTGCCCTTCATTTTTAACGTTCCCCAGCCTATCCTCCTCTCCTGTCCAAGAAAGGAACTAATAATTCTTAAGGCTAGGCTAGTATAGTGTAGTGTATGTTTACTCTTATGTGTGTTTATTGGCAGTACTAAATGTTTTGTCTCCTGATAGTAAGTACTAGCCCACAATGCTGTCTCATAATTTATTAGAATGTCAACATTGTCAGCTTCAGCTTACAACCCTCCTGAAGTATGTACCTATGGGGCATGCTACAGGAACTTTAGCCATGTTTTTGTGGATTAAAACCCATACGAACAAAGCATCATGGCAAATCCTATGATGCCGCTGGCAACCTCATATTAAATCAGTTTGATTTCCAGTCAAGAGTTGCCTCCGCCATGTGATAAAATGGGTGATAAAATTACAAGAGTGTGAAATTGCCGCCCCCTCTCTCTCTCTCTCACACACTCTCTCTCTCACACACACTCTCTCCCTCACACACTCTCTCCCTCACACACTCTCTCCCTCACACACTCTCTCCCTCACACACTCTCTCCCTCACACACTCTCTCCCTCTCACACTCTCTCCCTCTCACACTCTCTCCCTCTCACACTCTCTCCCTCTCACACTCTCTCCCTCTCACACTCTCTCCCTCTCACACTCTCTCCCTCTCACACTCTCTCTCACTCTCTCTCTCTCACTCACTCTCTCACTCACTCTCTCTCTCTCTCTCACTCTCACTCTCTCTCTCTCTCTCACTCTCTCTCTCTCACTCTCTCTCTCTCTCACTCAAGATTTCTATCCCAATTCCAGCTTCTTATCATTTTATTTGAATCAGCTGTGGCTACCTGGTGAAACATTGTAAACTAACTAAACAAACACTGTTTTCTGCCTTGATTCACAAATTTTATTATGGTTACTGTATAACCTAGGTTTCCAGTTATAAGCCCATTTTCAAGTACAGTACTGATTCCAAAGAAGTACTTTAAAATGTGCTTATAACTCTAAACCTAGGATTGTGCAGTAAACATAATAAAATTTGTGAAACAAGGCAAAAAACAGTGTTTGTTTAATTATCCCTTTATCTCTGTACAACATAACAAACAAAGCTCTTGATACCTAGTTATTATATGCTATTACCAATGAGTTTAATTCAAATTCTCTGGCAGTGAGACAGATATTATCACTCATTATTTGGATGCCGCACATACAGGGTGTATACACAGACAAGGAAAAAAAAATTCCCTGATTTCCCGGTTAAAAATACACTTTCTCCCAGGTGAAAACATACTTTTTCTGTGTTACGAGACAGTATATTTTCCCTTGGAACTGCAAAACTTATCAATCCTTTGAATGGTTATGGTTATGGTTTTATACAAGGGCGTAGAACTTCCCGGCACTTTAGAAAACGAAACTTAGGGAAAAAGACACATTTTGGAAATATCTTTGATGTGCAGCAACATACACACTGCGTATTTCTGTATTATGAAAGTATACATTGGAATTCCACCAAACACCGCATGTTACTTTCGAATAATTGAAATCAAGATTGCAAAGCACTTTTGTAAGCCAGTCATAGCTCATGTCACGTGATCTCGTGTGTGTGTGTGTGTGTGTGTGTGTGTGTGTGTGTGTGTGTGTGTGTGTGAGGTTTACGGGCACTAAACAGCATGGTCATCAGCACTCAAACGCATAAAAACAGAAACACATGCAGTGAAGGGACTAAGACGAACAGCGAACAAGGAGAACGGCTGGTTACTGTATATATAGAGGCAAAGCAAGAGGAGAAGGAACACACTAAAAATGGAAAGGAAACACAAGGAAAATAACAGAAACCGAAGGAAAACAAGGAGATAATGGTGACTGGCGGACCTCTTACCTAAAACCTGGGCGAGCCAGTCACCCAGCAGCACATTAAAATCCTCTCCCTAAAATTCGAGGCAACAAACTGGACAGAACACAAAACCGTAACACCTTAACCACAGTCTTGCAAAATAGAGGGCAAATCCAGTGGCAAAGAAACCACCGCCCTCTGGTCAGAGAGTAAATGACAGACAAGTAAAATGTGGCGACAGTAATCTGGATGCCACAAGCGCTGCAGATTGGGGGGTCCTCCCACCGGAGTAAAAAACCATGCGTTAAGGGACTGTGCCTGATGCGGAGGCGAGTCAGGAGAACCTCATCCCGCCTGCATGACTGGTAGGACGTACGCCATGGCCGTGTGGTGGCCTTGACCAGACGCAGCTTATTTTCACCGACTGCCAGCCACTCCTCTTCCCATTGACGCATAACACGAAAACGCAGGAGGGAGGTAACAGCATGGAGGGGGACGGCATAGTCAGCAACGTGAGGGAGGAACATGCATCTTTGGCAGCCACATCCGCCAGTTTGTTTCCCCTAATACCCACGTGCCCTGGCACCCAGCAGAAAGAAACCACCTTCCCCTGCCGTTGCAGGTGGAGTAGGGCATCATGGATGTTCTGGACGACCGTATCCACTGGGTACAAGTGTTGCATAGTCTGAAGGGCACTCAGGGAGTCAGAACAGATGGGGAACTTAAGACAGGGAACACATCTCATCTGCTCCAATGCCCACAAGATCGCAAACAATTCGGCGTCAAAGATGGTAAACGCCGCAGGAAGTCTTAACCTGATGACTCGATCACGGAAAACAACAACACAACAAACAGAGTCCCCCTGTTTAGAGCCATCCGTAAATACTGGTACGTGGTCGGGATGCTGGTGTAAAATATCGGAAAATGAGGTAAAAACAAACGCAGGAGTGCAGCTCCTCCAGTACTCCAACAAGTCTAAAAGGACGCTGGGCCTCTGGAGCAACCAGGGAGGCAGGCGGGTAAAACCTTGTCGTTGGGGGGTCCACACGCTCCACACCAAGGGACTCGAGCAAATCCTTAGCACGAATCCCAAATGGTCTCGTTGCCCTTGGATGACAGTAAAAGAGACGTTCCGTAGGCAGCCGAGCAATGGTAGGGTATGCAGGGGAGGTAGGACAGGCAAGGAATTTACACACCCGTCGCACCTTGAGGAGTTTTCGCCAGATGGCAAGCGGCGGTTCCCCTGCCTCAGCACACAGGCTGGAGATGGGACTGGTATGGAAGGCACCAGTAGCCAGCCTGATACCCTCATGGTGTACTGCGTCAAGAATCTTCAGATACGAAGGCCTTGCTGACCCATACACGGTGCAACCATAGTCAAGATACGATCGGATGAAAGCCCTATAAAACTGCAGCAGATGCGCCCAATCTGCTCCCCAGGACCGATGGCTCAGACACCTCTCAAGGTGCGGGCCTGAAGGCACTGAATATTTAGGTCTTTAACGTGAGGCAATCACGGCAACTTGTAATCAAAAGTGAAGCCCAGGAACCTCACAGTGTCTCTAAAAGGAAGAACAGTGTCCCTCAGACGCAATTCAGGGGAGGTAAAAAGACGTCGAGAACGATTAAAATGAACACACACACATTTGTCTGCAGAAAAGGTAAAATCCGTCGTTGCAGTCCATGCCTCTAAGCGCTTTATCATAAGCTGCAACTGCCGACTAGCAGTGACAAGACTGGAGGAAGAACAGAAAAAAGCAAAATCGTCCACAAACAAGGAGCATTGGGGAGGACTCCGGATAGTGGATGTGATACTGTTGATGGTGGCGGCAAAGAGGGTGACACTTAAAACGCTTCCCTGAGGAACACCATTCTCCTACACGTACAAATCAGATAGCACATTACCAACCCGATATCGAAAGAGGCGGAGGGAAAGAAAGGACCGAATGAAGATGGGGAGACGGCCACAAAAGCCCCACTCACGGAGTTGATTGAGGATAAGGCGGCGCCAAGTAGTGTCATACACCTTATTAATGTCAAAGAATACACCTAGACAATGCTAGTTACATAGGAAGACCTGCTGGATGGCCGCCTCAAGCAGGCTCAAGTTGTCTATAGTGGAACGGCATCTCTGAAAGCCACACTGAGAGGGGCTAAGGAGCTGCCTGGTCTCGAGCAGCCAAACCAGGCGATGGTTGACCATGCATTCCAACATCTTCCCGACACAGCTCGTCAAGACAATACTTCGATAATTACTGGGATGCGTTCGGTCCTTCCCCGGTTTGAGGAGGGGAATCAAAATCGCCTCCCTCCATGAGTCAGGGCACGTGCCAGATAACCAGATCATATTAAAACAATTCAGGAGAACTTCCTTGGATGGCAGCAACAAGTGCTGCAGCATGCTGTACTGGATTTGATCATGACCAGGCACAGTACCATGAGCCACAGACAGCGCCGAATCCAGTTCCCACATTGTGAAGGGGCAGTTGTAGGGTTCAGAATTTGGAGGCCGGAAGTCCAAGTGACCCCTCTCGATGGCAGTGCGGTAGCGGCAGAAATCTGGATCACAGTTAATAGTGGCGGTCGATTCCGCAAAATGCATGGCCAGTGTCTGGGCAATGTCTCTTGGTGCCGTGAGGAGACATCCCTGATGCAGCAATGCCGTGACAGATAGTTGGCCGAGTTTCCCGGAAATCCTCCTGTTGGCTTCCCATACTTTCGTAGAACTAGTGGAGTTCAAGAACGATTGTTGTGACCGTCATTTGCTCTCTTTAATCACTCGCCGTGCTTTGGCCCTTGCCACCCGAAAGGCTGCAAGATTGTCAGCTGAGGGATGGCACTTGAAGCGGCGCAGAGCTGCACGGTGGGCTCGGATAGCTGAGCAGCACTCAGTGGTCCACCAAGGAACAGGACGCCTCTTGGGATGACCGGATGACCAAGGGATTGAAAATTCGGCAGCATGGGAGGTCACGGCTGTAACGTGGTCTACCCATTCGTGGACGCTGGCACGGTGTTCCAAAACAGCCAGTTGGCTGAAAAGTGTCCAGTCAGCTCTGCAGAGGTGCCACCGGGGCGGCACTGGTAATGCCACAGCTTCATCCAAGAGGCGAATCCAAAGGGGGAAGTGGTTACTAGAATGAAGGTCAGCAACAACCTCCCACAGAGCAGAATCCGCGAGTGCTGGAGAGCAAAAGGAAAGGTCAATAGCCGATGACGACCCGGAAGCAGTACAGAAATGAGTGGGAGCACCAGAGTTGAGAATGCACAGTTCTTCAGACACCATGAGGCTTTCCAGGCTGTGACCCATGGGGCAAGTAGTTGCAGAGCCCCATAAGACATTATGAGCATTGAAGTCCCCCAGAAGAAGAAACGGGTGAGAGCCGCAGAGCTATCGCATTCTGAGGTGGTAAGTAAACTGAACAGACTGTGAGCCTCAGACCCACAAGAAGGTCAATTGCAACTGCTTGCAAGTCTGTAACGAGAGGGAGCTCAGATGAGGGGTGCATGTCATGGACAAAAACCGCAACACCACCCTTTGCCTTTTCCCCCCGTCAGATCATCTTTTCGATATACGGTATAGCCCCGTAAAGAAGGAGCATCAGTGACCCGAAAATGTGTCTCTTGGAGACATAAGCACAAGGGGCCCTCTCATACAAGGAGTTGTAATTTGGCCACATGCGTTCTGAACCCATTCAGGTTCCACTGTAGTATGGGAGCCAGTGATCAGGGTGGCTGAACTTTCACCCTGCCTCTGTGCTTTGGAGGAGAGCCCGTACTGGCCGGAAATTTATTCCTGGGGCAAGAAGATCGCCCCTGGTCGACATCAATGTCCATCAGCTCCGATGACGACCCACGGGAGATGTCAGACAGTACGATGGCCTTGTCATCGGACCGACCCTGACTAGTCTCCTCAGATGGCAAAACCTTCACCTTCGGCGTCTTTGTCTTGGGGGGCTTTGAATGCAGAGCCCTGTCAACAGGTGGAGCTTTACTCGCCTGGGCAGAAGGCGCCATATAGGAAGAGGCAGGAAGTACCCCAATGTCAGCAACCACGGCCTTGTCCGACGTTGCGGGGAGAGCTGCAGGTTTCAAAACAACCACAGCAGCACAAGTGCACTGGCAAAAGCAGGTATTAGTGATAACACTAATCCGTTTGCGTAGCAACAGTGGCCATTTGTACTGGTTTTTTCAGAGCGGAAGTGAAAGATGTCGAAAACACATGAGGTTGCATGGCCTTAAAGAGCTTCTTGGCCTCACCATAGGGGATGCGCTTAGATGTTTTAATCTCCTGTATCTTCCATTCTTCTAGATAGAGGGGGCAGATCTGGCTCCAGACAGGGTGACTCCCAGAGCAATTCACGCACTTCACAGGCGATGAACAATCGGCTCCTTCATGGGCAGGCTGACCACATTTACCACAAGTGGCTATCCCATTGCACCCCAATGTAGTAGGCCATAAGGGCTGACATTTAAAACAGCGCATTGGCTACACTACAGACAAATAACCTCAGGAAAGGCTTACACAGAAATAAATTAATTTTTCTGGCCTGCTGTGATGGGAAAAAGAGAATGAGTTATGTTCACATGTTAAGGCCACTTTGTTCTCCGGATATATATCCCAAAATATTTTTCTCTGAGGATTCTCAAAATGACAAATGACCAGATATGCTATGTCATCTGCAAATGCAATGGAACTGATATTGTTCCATGTGTAGACATCAATGTTACCATAAGCAAAGTATTTTGTTACATTAATGTGTGGATTGTGGACCATGGAAGTAATTCTGAATAATACCTGCAGTAAGTAGCTTATATGTGCATACTATGCACAACATTATGTCAATGAATGCAACAAAATCAACAGTCATATTTTTGTTATCACAAATCTCGAATCACTTTTTGGAGCAATAAATTGATTTTTTTATATAATTCTCTCTGGCATTCTACAGGGGTCATATAACAAACAAAAGTGAATTTATAGGATCAGAAGTGATGCAGGATGGGGTAATCTGCTGACGGCTTTTGATGGGTGCCACTCTAATACTGATATGGAATAATTCTGCAATGCCAAAGATACTTGGACTAGTGGTATTCATCAGCATCGCCTTCATATTAACAAACCAGCACACAGGTAATATTGCTGGCCTCAGTCTCCCTCCATTCACACTGCAACCTTTTGTGAACACTTTCGTCTGTATTATTTGTGTTAGACACTATCACTACTTCGTGCCCATGCGAGATTATGTGGAATATATGTGACAACCTGTACGGGAATCAACATCATGAAATATAATGCTGGTTATAATCTTATGAAAATTAATGCAAATAAAAATATGAGGAATGAAAATATTGTACAGTTTCAGTGCTTCATCATGAAGTAAGACACACTATTAATAATAAGTGTTCTTTTGAATACCCTAGTTACTTTCACTCCAAAACATGGCTCTTGAGATGCTGTAGTGCTGCTTGAAGTGCAACACAAAATAGTATCCACAGACTACTGAAAATAACATTCGCCAAAAGATTTACGACTTTATTGGGAAACTTAGATGCTGGACAAAGATAGGCAGCTGAGAAAGAATTGGATTGGGATGATAAGTGAAATATTGTCTTGAGCACATGATTATCTCAGGTATTTCCCTCTGGAGAATAGTACTGTACTGTACTGTACTGTACTGTACTGTACTGTCCTGTCCTGTCCTGTCCTGTCCTGTCCTGTCCTGTCCTGTCCTGTCCTGTCCTGTCCTGTCCTTATTACCAAGCACACATTCCATTCCAAGCTCTCTCACAATTTTCAAACAATAAACAAAGATAAACATTATGATCAAGATTAATACCTATTACACCCTCCTGATTGCTTGATTTCTACAATTCATTTCTAGGAATCTAATGCTACTCTCTCAATTTTAATACAATAAGAACCTTGATTTAAAAAAAATAGTCAAGCATAAATGATCTACTTAAGCTCTCCATTTTATGTATCATTAAAGAACATTAAACTGCTTAACAGGGCTGTTTTACACGAAATGAGAAATTCTCTTTGTCATTTCTTAACTTACCTTTAGGTCCACCACATTAGCATTTAGAACATTTTGGTTGCTCTACTGCTGCTACAAAATTTTCACTCTGAATCAGTATGTCCTTTTCCCCATTATCTCTCATAATTCATTTCAGCTTTTGGCATAATATTTAGCTTGACAATCAAATTAAATTGTGGAAAAAGTGACGGCACTCTTTATTTTGTATTCAATGCAAAATAGAAATTTTAAAAGAATAAAACGACTTCACATTGTCATGCAGAGAACTAATTTATAAAACTTCACCATTACATGTGGCAGTCATGTTATAGCCTTAGTGAACTTGTGGGTTTTTAGGCTATTAATCAATTCTAAATGTGCAGCATGTATTAAATGAATACAGAAGTTCCCAATGAACCATCACCTCGTACACCATGTGGCAGTCATGTTATAGCCTTAGTGAACTTGTGGGTTTTTAGGCTATTAATCAATTCTAAATGTGCAGCATGTATTAAATGAATACAGAAGTTCCCAATGAACCATCACCTCGTACACCAAGGGTAAACAATCTATGAAAGCCTTTCAATAGTGAAATTAAACAGGTTGATTAGAAATCCATCCACCAGGGATTAGCTACATGCTGAGTCCTTTAGGAAGATCAATGCTTCTTACCACTTAAATTCATAAGTGAATTTGATTTCCTTCCCCTAAAGTTTCCCTGATAAGTAGGGTATTTCTGTCGACCTCTAACTTGACCTGGTTCCGAAACATCTGGAAATATTATATATCAGCATAGCTTAATATTACATAAAGAACAATTATTATAAATTGTTAAGATAAAGTGTTGCGTAGTCTGAATAATCTAAGAGTCATGGCACAAAATTTTCAATAGTGAATATCTGCACTGCTTGCAAGACAAATTGTACAGTATAACAGCACTGGAAATAAGCTCTCTACTTATATGATTATCAAACAATGGCTTTAATGCCTGTCTTTGTTGATATTTCTGTACCTTAAATTTTATATAGTACTACACTTCAATGAGTCATGACGTCAACACACTAAAAGTGCTACTGGCAGAACATTTTTTAAACTCTGAGAAAGGTTAGAACAGTGTGCTAGTCCACAGCTACAACCCAGGGCAAGATCTTTAGTAAGATCATCACATCCTGGTCTGACACACAGTTTTAATCTTTCAGGCTGTTTCGCCACAATGCACACAATGCTGTACAGAGAAGAGCCTCTCAAAACATTTTATTGTACCTTACATTACTACAGAGTATTAAAAAAACACATGACTGTGTGAAATTATCTTGCTGCTTGTTTTATAAATGTAACATCCATAAAGTATAGTATCAAAGTTTTATTTTGTTTTAAATCAGGCTTACACATATCGCAATTTTTGAATAAAATAAACTTTGTGCAGTTCCTGGTGTGTGAATGGTTTTAAATTCCAATGATTCATAGATAAAACTCATGTAGACGTGGCTCTCTGAACCATCTGCACAATGTTTCACCAATGTGCATGTTCTGAAAACTACTTTGTCCTTAGTGAGATTTTACAGGAAGTCTTCTTGGAACTGGAAGGGAGTTCTCATTTAATCATCATCATGACGTTAACTAGTGAATAAATTTACCAACAAACATTTTCAAACAGAATTGCTATAAGCTGCATTAGGTGTTAGGTAAGGGGTTGTTAGACTTGAAACTAACTCTCAATTTGTCAGAAAACAAAACATGGCTTAATTTAGTGTCTTATGCCCAATATTTTTAGCATTATGGTATTTATTTTTAATGACACACAATTCATCAACATGACCACAATTCAAGCATAGCTGGAAGTTTCAGTATTTCATTTGGTGTTTGTCAGATTCCTAGTGCATAATATCCTAATGCATCTTTTCTAGATACCTGGAACAAGATCATTTTGTAGCAATTCTAGACTATTTTTCTCATAATGTTGGTTGGTTGATATTGGCAGAGGCAAGAGGGAGAGGGAACCAAACAGTGACATCGTTGATCCCATGGTCCAAGGTAGCAGCCACTAAGGGAGGAACACCACCAACAGCACCCAGTCATTGAGAAAAGAAAACACCAAAAACAAAGAGGCAGAAAGAATGCTGGGCATCAGGAATAATAAAGAACAGGAGGGGCAGGGGTGAGAGCAGGTGGTGCCCCAGAGGTGCTAAGCGACAGGATGCTGGCAGTGCTGCCAACCCATGTTGATACTCACATGATGCCACACCATGATCGCAATACTACTGGGACATCAATACGTGAAGACAAATTTAAAAAAAGGGGAACAAAACGGCACAAAAGACCAGACAAAATTTGGGCAAAAGGGGAGAGAAACCCTGGCTGGAAAGGCCAGAGGCCCCCCAAACCAATGCCAACATTAACTGAGAGACTTCAATTCTGGAAGGAAATTCAATCACTTAGATGAAGAAAACTGAGGAGGGGTGTAACCATGCATGTGTTGTCCACTAACATCCACAACAAGGAAAGTTGGAGAGTGTATCACAATAAGTATCACAGTGAGGGAGTCCTACAACTACAAAGAGGGAGAGGAGGGGGGGGGGCTCATTAAAAAAAAAAAAAAAAAAAAAAAAAAAAAAAAAAAAAAAAAAAAAAAAAAAACCTGGTATGCCTGATACAAAGACTGCATAGGATGGTAGATTCCCCACCACCAGGACAGATGGAAAGAAGAACTCCACATGGTGGGAATCCCTTTAATTGCAGGAAGTTATAGCCTGAAGGTCATTCATCGAGTCGGCACTTAACAATACTCCGGTGAGGGAGTGCAGTTTAACCCAGATAACCCTACGTCCTTCTGGAAGGACGACGTAACTGACTATTGAAATTATTTATTTTTGCGAATAACGCATTGTTGCAATGGACTGTGACGCATTGTTATATGAAGTAGGCAGAGTCAGTTGCGCACTGTGACAGTCTGTCTGACGCTGTCGTTCATAGTGAGTGCGAAACTGTGTCTTTAAACTAGGGCCGATTTTACCATGGATGAACTGACTGACCTTGTCATCAATGGGTATGTATATTTTCTTTCATATTGCGTCAATAATTCTGAAACTTGTTATATAATATCTTAAAGAATTGACCTATATTATTTATGGGCTCATATTACGACATAGTTTTCGTCAGTTGTAATTCAATAATGTTTTCAACCGTCCTTCCAGAATGACGTCAAGATAATATGTTGTCATTTTGTATTCACAAAAAATGATGTACACTTATGGAACTTTTGGACATATTAGAATCAAAATATGAGGAAATACCTAATACTGGTGTGAATGTAACATTACACCCCCCTCTAAATTCAACTGATCATGTAACAGATGAAGATTCGGGTGCTGAAGAAAATCCAAGTGTAGATAAATTACCAGCAAGTCAGCTCAATGCTACTGCACTACATGACCTAAAAGAGAGGGGCGTGGAAGCAATAGGAACAATAAGAGGAAACAGAGTTAAGAATTGTACTCTATCATTTGTAGATAAAATGATAGAAAATAGAGGATCATATGAAATTTGTTCTGACTCAGCATCCGGGATTTCCATTGTACGTTGGAATGACGACAATGTTGTTGCTGTAGCCACCAACTTTGACAGAGTGCAACCACTACGCTCCGTAGCAACTTTTTCCAGGGAACAAAAGAAAAGGATTAGCGTGCCTCAACCTAACTTATTACACTCCTACAATACTCATATGGGAGGCATAGATCGAACTAAACAAAATGAATCCCTATATGGATGCTCTATAAGAGGGAAAAAATGGTATTTCCCGATCATTGCAAATTTTATAGACATTGCACAGCAAAATGCCTGGGATCTTTACAGGCACAACGAATAACCCACAGATCATCTGACATTTCATCGTCGAATTGTCACTGCAATTCTTGAAAGTAACAAAAGAGTCACTACCAACAGAGGATGTCCTTGTAAGAGGGCAAAACTAGATTCTAGATTTGATGGAAGAGGACATTATGTTGCTGAATTACCAACAGACGAGATAACAAAAAAGAAGCAGCTGAAATGTTGAAGTAGCCACAAAAATACTATGTGCGTAAAATGTGACGGACGACTTCATGTTTGTTGCTTTTTGTCTTACCATACTAGTGCATAAAATATGTGTAAAGGCTATTTTCTTTGATTTTTGTATTTATTAGCTGTTTTAGCCCATAATTCAAAATTATTTATGTTTATTTGAAAGTATAAAAAAACAAAACAAGTTAATTGTGCAATGTCATATACTTTAAAAACATGTTTCCTTATTGTCCTGACGTCCTTCTGCAAGGACGCCCATTTTTGGAAATACTAAATAAAAATAAATACTCAAAATTGTTTTTACTTTCTTCCTTACAACCTTGGGAATGAATGTAGATAATATATAAATCAATTTTTGAAAAACAAATAATTCCGGACTATCTGGGTTAATAGTGCAAAGGTCCTGGTAAATGACTATCAGTTCCACAATAAATCTCTCACACATGACAGGCAAGATGAAAGTTCCAGGCCAACACACATCATATGTGATCGTCACATTTACAGCCATCGGTGTAAAAAACACTAACACCCTGACACTCCCATAAAAGCAGGTGGACCAAACAACACACCAGAGCAGAGGAGGCTTTTGAACCCCAGGAGATATCCATTCGAATCTGGGCCCAATGAACCAAGGGATGTGTTAGGGAGACACAATGTAGGGAACCACACACAGAGGGAAGACGACCACTGCAGTGTAGAGAAGCGAGACAGAGCACAATGGATAAACCCGCCAGAAGGTGGACAGCAGGCAGGTGACGTCCTGGAGCCATGGAAAGAATAGAATATGAGGAGTGAGCAGGGAAAGATTGGATAGTGATGGCATTAGAAACCAAGAGCTGGGACCACTGAACCAAAAGGTAGGGGGGATCCCAGCATCAAGCAGGAAACTATTGACATGGTTAGTGTGAAAGACACTAGTGGTCACATGGCCAAACAGATACCATAATGGTGGACAAACTGTGGCCCAATAAAGGTGGAGAAGAGTAACGATTTGTGTCCTAACAGATGTCAGCAAGAATGCGAAGGACATTTAAGTTTACAGAAACAGTCAATCTTCAGAAGCAACCAAGTAGCCTTGTTGTCAAAAAGAAGGCCCAAGAAATGGAACTGGGGGCTCTTGGTCAGATGTAAGGAGTCTAGGCATAGCTCCGGATCAGGATGGACCATAGCACAGCAACAGGACTGTAACACCTGCGATTTAAGGGGAGACAATTGAAAACAATGGGAGAAAAGTCCATACAGAAGTGCACTAGGTGGCACCTTGAAGCTGCTGCTCTGTAGAGGCCACCAAGTGGAAGCTCACAACAATGCAGAAACCATCCAACTACACAGTAGGGGTGATGAACTGTCCAACAGAGGCTGTGAGTCTATTAATGGCAATGCAGAAAAGGACACTTAATGAACAATCCTGTGAAACAACATTCTCCTCGGTCTGCAGACAGCTGGAGCTGTGCTGACCTGAACTCTGAATGACCAATAGGACAGGAACTGACAAATAAAGCTCAGGAGGGCCCCAAAAGACCCCACTCATGGAGTGTAAGAATGGTGTGGTACAGTCAAGCTATGTTGTAGACCTTATGAAGACTGAAGAAAACTGTGACAAGATGATAGTGGCACTGAGAAAAGGCCTGCCGAACTATGATTTTTAACGAAATCAGATGATCAATCAGAAACAATCCCTCCGAAAGCTGCACTAGTAAGGAGACCAAAGGACCCACGATTTGAGGAGCCAAAAGAGCCAATGAGCCACCATCCATTGAAATAACTTGCAGAAGACATGTGTCAGACTGATCAGCCAGTATCAAACTTTCATTCTGCAGCAGAGTGTGTGCTGTTATGAAACTTCCTGGCAGATTAAAACTGTGTGCCGAACTGAGAATTGAACTCTAGACCTTTGCCCTGCACAGGCAAGTGCTCTACCATCTGATCAGCTGGTAACTACCATGGGACAACAGATCCTTATCGAGCTTAAGGGCATCAACCACAATACTGTCCCTACAATGAGAGAGGAAAATACTTTGGAGCCAAATACTGTTATATTACCGCAGGAAATATGGTTGTCATGGAGGATTGAGGTGTTGAAACAATAGTTTATGGACATAATTGGGGCCAGGAGATGAACTGTGGGAGGAGGAGAAGGCCAGAAGTTCTCACTCAGCAAAAGGTTCATTGCAGGATTCCACCTGACAAGGAGTACAACTTAAGTGAGAAGCTTTGGTCCTACTGTTTCCAGAGGAGGAAGGCAATCATTAGGATGATAACACTGATGCTGTCACAAAATCAGTCACAAGGTATTCCACAAGAACCAATGGGTCCATACAAATGTCACCCAGGCAGGCAAGGCCTGGGATGGAAGATGGCTGTTGGCAATCTTGCCAACATCCATGATGAAGAGAGAGGAGGAGAACCTAGTGAGGGGGCAAAGCATTCCCAACACACCTAATTGCTCTCTTTCATTAAGTATACGGATTTGGCATGAAGGCATTTAAGGGTACTCAGACCGGCAGTACATGGATGGAAATGAGAGAATCTACATCTACAGTTATACTCTACAAACCACCGTGAGGTGCTTGGCAAATGGTACGTCCCCTTGTACCAGTTATTAGGGTTTCTTTTATTCCATTCATGTATGGAGCAAGGAAAAAATGATTATTTGAATGTGTCTGTGTGGGCAGTAATTATTCTAACCTCCTCTTCATGATTCCTATGTGAGCGATATGTAGGGTGTTTTAGTACATCCCTAGACTCACAATTTGAAGCCTGTTCCTGAAACTTTGTCAAGAGACTTTCTTGGGATAGTTTATGTCTATCTTCAAGAGTCTTCCAGTTCAGTTTCTACAGTATCTGTGTGACACTCTCCCACGGATTAAACAAACCTGCGACCATACGTGCTGCCCTTCTATGAATACAATTATCTGGTGTTAGTCCTACTTGGTATGGGTCCCACACACTTAACCAATACTCTACAACTGGTCACACAAGTAATTTGTAAGCAATCTCCTTTGTAGATTGACTGCACTTCCCCAGTATTCTACCAATGAACTGAAGTCTACCCCCTGCTTTACCCACCACTAAACCAATGTGATCATTCCACTTCTTGTCCTACAAAGTGTTACACCCAGGTATTTGTATGAGTTGGCCGATTCCAACAGTGACTCACTGATATTACTGTCACAGAATACTACATTTTTTCCATTTTGTGAAGTGCAAGACTTTACATTTCTGAACATTTATAGCAAGTCACCAGTGTCTGCATCACTTTGAAATCTTATCACAATCTGATTGAATATTTATGTAGCTTCTTTCAGATAGCACCTCATTACAGATAAATGCATCATCTGCAAAAAGCCTGATGTTACTATTAATACTGTCTGCGTGGGTCGTTAACATACAATATGAACAGTAACGGTCCTGACAAACTTCCCTTAGGCACACCTGAAGTAACGTCTACATCCAACGATGGACTCTCCATCCAAAATAACATACTGCATCCTCCCTACCAGAAAGTCCTCAATCCAGTCACAAATTTCACTTGATACCCCATATGATCATACTTTTGACAATAGCCACAGTATGGTACCGAGTCAAATGCTCTTCGAAAATCAAGAAATACTGCATCTACCAGATTGCCTTGATCCACAGCTTTCAGTGTGTGTCATGTGAGGAAAGTATGAGTTGGGTTTGACATGATAGATGTTTTCAAAATGCATGCTGGTTGGCACTGAGGAGGCCGTTCTGTTCAAGATACACCATTATGTTTGAGGTCAGAATGCGTTCCAAAATTCTACCACAAATTGCTGTCAAGGATATTGGACGTTAGTTTTGTGGATCACTTCTACTATATTTCTTGTATACGCGTGCAACCTGTGCCTTTTTTTTAAGAACTTGGCATGATTTTTTGTTCAAGGGATCTACAACAGACTACAAGAGGGGCTAACTCAGCCGCAAATTCAGTATAGAATCTAACGGTGCTTCCCTCAGGTGCTGGCGCTTTGTTCAGTTTTAACTATTTCAGCTGTTTCTCAACACCATTGACACTAATATTTATTTTATTCATATTTTCAGTGGTATGAGGATTAAACTGTGGCAATTCTCCTGGATTTTCTTTGTAAAGGAACATTTGAAAATGGAGTTAAGCCTTTCAGCTTTTGTTTTGCTACCCTCAATTTCAGTTCATGTCTCATTCACTACAGACTGGACACTAACTTTGATGCCACCAACAGCCTTTATATGCAACCAGAATTTCTTTGGGTTCTGTGAAAGATCACTTTACAATGTTCTGCTTCAGTAGTCATTGAAAGCTTCATGCACTGCTCTCTTGGCACCCAACAGTGTTTCATTCAGCATATCTCTGTCTATAGCCCTAGACTTTGTTTTACACCTATAATGCAGTAGCCTTTATTTCTTTAGAAGTTTTTTTACTGTGACTGTATACCATGGGGGTTCCCTCCCATCATGACCTGTTCTGGGTACATGTCTATCCAGTGCATGGTCAACTATTCTTTTAAACTTGAGCCAGAGTTCCTCTACATGCTCCTTACCCTGTGCTGACAGTATCAAGTTCCTGATTGAGACGTGACACTTTTTTATATATATATTTTTTAAAATCTAGTTTACTAAATGTATGTATCTTTCTGCTAGTTTTAGCTGTCCTTTGTACTTTTGTTATCATTGTTGCCACAGCTGTGTCATGGTCACTGATACCAGTTTCGATGTGGATATCCGCAAAGAGGTCAGGTCTATTTGTTGCCATTAGATCCAATATATTTCTACCATGAGTGGAGTTCCTAACTATCTGATCTAGGTAGTTTTCAGACAAGGCATTTAGTCAAGTTTCACAGGTTGTCTTACCATACCCACCACTTACAAAACTGTAATTTTCCCAATTAATTATTGGATGATTAACGTTTCAACCGATGACTATAGTATGATGGGGGAACTTACATACAAGTTAACTGAGGTTTTCGGTGGAGTTTTCAGTTAATTCACGAGATAAGTATGGTGGGGCATAGAAGGATCGCAGTATCGTTTTAAGTCCATCTCCGATACTGAGTCTTGCCCAAACAATCTCTCATGCAGCTTCAATTTCTACCTCTTCAGTTTCTTGTCTACTGCGTCAAATACGCCACCTCCATTGCCCTTTTTGCCTCTTATTTCGATATACCTTAAATTTTCCCCAAAATTAAATCAAAGGGGAGTGGTCACTAGTGGCAACTGGTGTAATGGAGGGAGAAGGGGAGGGGGAATGGAGCAAAAGATTGATGGCAGGGAAAGTGCCATAAGCTGCACTAGGATGGATAGGCTAATCATCATTAAGAATGCACAGGTTGTGGTCTGCAAGGAAATGGTCTATGAAGAGACCCTGACCAGATAACAAAGTACTCTGCCACAAAAGAGTGATTGGCATTACAATCCCCAAGGAGGAGGAAGGGTGGGGGAAGTTGCTGTAGGATGACAGAGCTGAGATCAGAAGACAGGTGTTGCCTGTCAGGAGGGAGGTAGATAGATATTGAAAACTGTTACTGCTAAGCCAAAGTGGACCCAGATGGTAACCACTTCAAATGTGCTATGAATGGCAATCCATGTACTAGCAAAGTCTGTACGGACCAAACGCAAGCGCCACTAGAAGCTGTCAAATGACTGAATCAGTTCTGACAAAGCAGACACAAGAGTGTCAGTGAGTGCACGTCAGTAAAGTGAGATTTCTGTAGATGGACACACACTGAAGAATAGGAGGAAATAAGGTATTACAACTCCAGAAAGTGACAGTAGTATCCTTTACAATTCTGACCGAAATGGGAGGCAAATGGACTGAAGCCAGTCACATTTGCTGGGTCACTATTCATCAATGACAAGGATGGGGGGGATGACGGATGACACATCTATAAACAAATTGTCAAACCTGCTTTTTGTGTGTGTGTGTGTGTGTGTGTGTGTGTGTGTGTGTGTGTGTGTGTGTGACGACACAGAAAGGGGTCACTGGAGAGTGTCCCATCAACGGCAGACTCCAAAGAAGAGGGACTCTACTCTTTCCCTGGCTTGGTAGGGAGAGTGGCACACAGAGAGGAGGGTGTGGAAACCACAGGGGAAGGGGAGAAGAGAGGAAGTGAGACTAGGATAAGAAGGGCAGAGGATGGGAGAATGATGTAACAGAGGCAAAGTTAGATGTCATGAACATAGGGTGAAGACTGTCGTATATCTGATTAGCCTCAGTGTAAGATAAACGGTCAAAGTACTGATGCTTCTGGATCTTCTTCTCCTTCTTATAAGCTGGGTTATCTGGTGAGCATGGAGAGTGACAGCCGTGACAAACATATACAGGTGGCAGAACACAGGGGCTCCTCTCATGGAGTGGGCATCCAGATTCACTGCACAGAAGATCCGCTGTACAGCGAGAAGATGTGATCTAAATGCAAACACCAGAAACACCTCATGGGTGGCAAGATGTACAGCTTCACATCACATCACAGTTATAAACTGTAGGGATCTCCCTCAAATGTCAAAATAAAGGTACCGGTATTGATGTGATTGTCCTTAAGGCCTTTCTGAACATGCACAACAAAATAAACGCACCACCATTTCAGATTTGTGCTTAGTACCTCACCAGTTAGGAGGATAAGGTCCCTATGAAAAATGATGTATTGAACCACATTCAAATATTGGTGGTGACTAATGGGCACTGGGATGTCAACAGGATGGCCTCAAGCATGAAGAGCCGCAGCCTGGGTGGCAGTAATAGTTTTGATCAACACCAAACCTGACCACACCTTACTCCTCAGAGTCCACTTGGCCAAACATGTCTTCAATAGTTCCTAAAAAAAATAATGGGTGGTTGGTGGTGAAAGTGTCCCTGTCAATTCTGGTACAGACTAGGTAGTGGAGAAGTGTTTGACCCCAGCCTGGCTCTTCTCCCAGGGGATATCCATGGAAGGAAAGGCCACACGGTCACAAGAAGCAGAATTGAGTATCCACTTCCAACTAAAGATATGGACATAGAAGAATGGCAAGTTTTTGGAACTTAATGTGTTTTATACGCAAAGTGTCCATCCTGATGCCACCTACTCTGATCAAGGACTCTCTTATAGCCACTACTCAGCCACAACAAGGGCTGTCTGGTATGGCAGCCACTGCTCAGAGTTCTGATGCTCCAGAATGACAAGCAACCACACCTAGGCATACACGAGGAGCCAACAGTAAAAGATGGAAGAGGCAATAAGGCCACATGACAAAAATGCTAAGTAAGGTGTTCTTTCCCAGTTAGCTCACACTATGGAGACAACATTTAGGAGGGGAGGTCAAACCCCAAAACATGGGCAGGGGAGGAACAAAACCATAAGGGATAGCAGAACCAGGAGGATAGCAGGGCCAACATAGACAAGGACAGCAAGAGACGGGAAGGAGTGGCAAAAGGAAAGGATCAAGGATAGCGAAGGAGAGGCATGGGAAAAGGAATGCAGCCAGGGAAGGAAGAAAGGGCTGCAATAGCTTGAGCCCCATATGCGCCAAGCACATTTTCACAAAAGAGCCATGAGCCCCTGGGGTAGTCTCATAACGTTAAGACAATTTGGATGCAGTGATATATACAGCTGAACATACCTCGTGAAGTTTTGTAAGATCCTCTCCTGCCAAGTTGGTTGACACTACGACAAGGTGATGCTCCCCGACCATCATCTGGAGAATCTGCAAAGTGAGTGTCACATGACAAACCACAATGTTAATTAGGGAGAAAAAGAATGTGCCATTGAGAAAACAAAACAGATAATCACTTTAACTACTCACTTTCATATATTTAATTTCCTCCTTAAAACTTAACAAAAAATGCAATAATAAGAAGTGTAAAAAATATTTTATGACATTTATTATATTACTTCCAAAATAGGAGTCTTACAGCATATGCAAGAAAAAGGAATATACTGTTTTACAGAATGTACTAACAAAGTCCAGGAACATGCACACTACTCAGAGACAACATTATTTATAGGACTCTTGTTAAAGGTTAGTTTTATTCCAAACAGTGGCGGATACAGAAAAACCTCAAGGAGGGGATGCTAAAGATATACTGAGCTACATTTTTACTAACGTAATAAAAAATAATCAACTCTCTTGCAAAGTTTAAGAAAGTTTTATTTAAAGTGATTATCCACATATACAAGACAATGCCATCTTGTGATATAAAGAAGTTACAATTGTTGTTCTCTTCCTTAAATGATGAATTCTATGTGCCTATTCTTCCTGGTAAATTGGTTAATTACATGGTCAATAGGAAAATCAGTGTCAGGGTGAGTGTTCAACAGAGCTAAGCCATTAAGTCGCTCCTCCTCCATTGTTGACCTCAGCCATGTCTTTGTACACTGCAATGTTGAAAACCTTCTTTTTACTTTAGCCATAGATGCACGCAGACAAGCGAATATTTTTTACAGCGCGTGCAAAGTAGGACTGTCAGATCTAGGACAAACAGGCAATGCTTGAATAACAGAATTACGATTATTATGGGCATTTTATGTGTTAGCTATCATTGTGCCAGACAGTGACGCAGATACATGGGCTACATAGAAAGTACAACTACTTGATAACTCGATTCAGTTGAATTGACTGGCAAAAGAAACAAACGAACAGAGTGTGGGCTAACTGGCTGGGGTGGCACTGTGGGCGGCCGTGCGCCCCCCATGTGTATCCGCCACTGATTCCAAAATTGAGATACAAGGACCAAGTATTAGCTCTGATTTGACTGAAGGGAGGTTTACAGCATTTGTCTGAAATGATTAGCACTAGGTACTGAACAGCATGTTACTTCCTTTGTACACAGGTTATCTTGGGCAAATAAAATAACCACCTCTGAAAGACAAAGGAGGACAAAATATTAGAATTTAACAACCCATTGAAGATGCCATTAGAGACTGAACACAAGCTTGATTAGGGAACTACAGGGAAGGGTGGGGAGGGTGGGGAGGTGAGTGGGGGTGGGGAAATCACCCACTCCTCCTCTACAGGTATCATCCCACAATTTTCTTTAAGCGATCTACCAAAACCATGAAAAATATAAAAATATAAATTGCATTCTGGAAGATTTGAAACAACATTCTCCCACATGCAAGTCCAATGTATTACCATTGCACCACCTTGCTCAGTCTGAAAGAGAACCTAAGAAATCAACAAAAATGACAGACTACAGGTGGATACCTCTTACCATGTGGTCAGAGTGATTCGCCCTTCGTTTTTAACCTGCCCCAGCCTATCCTCCTCTCCTGTCCAATCAAGGAAATAACAATTCTTAAGGCTATGCTAGTATTGTGTATGTTTAATTTTATGTGCGTTTATTGGCAATACTACATGTTTTGCCTCCTGACAGTAAGTACTAGCCAGCAGTTCTGTCTAATAACTTATCAGCTTACAGTTCACTGAATTCCACCACTGTCACCAGTCAGCTTCATCTTACAACCTTCCTAAAGTATGTTCCCACGTGGCATGCTACAGGAACTTGAACCATATTTTTGTGAACTATGGCCCATATGAACAAAGTATTATGGCAAATCCTATGATGTAACTGACAGCCTCATATTAAATCTGTTTGATTTTCAGTCACGAGTTTGCCTCCACCATGTCATCATATGGTTGGTTGATAAAATACCTCGAGTGTGAAATTGTGAAGTTTTTGGAATTGTATGGAGATAAATAAGTGTTTTATGATGAAAATGTGGAACATCACATCACATCACGTCATGTCACGTCACCACTGTCAGCAGTCAGCTTCAACTTACAGTCCCTCCCCATTGGCTCGGTTTCATACAGTGCAGTTCATGACATAAGTTCATGGCCTGTAGAAAATAAACTAATGTTAAATCACTATAAGAAACAGATTTTACAGTTCTTAACCCACAATTCAACAAAACCCGACATTTTAATTTCACAGAATGGGCATATAATTAGTGAAACTCAATGCATCAAATTTCTAGGTGTTCAGATCGATAATAAACTGTCATGGAAAGCCTACGCTCATGATCTTGTTCAAAGACTTAATGCTGCCATTTTTACTATTTGAATGGTATCTGAAGAAAGTGACCATTTGAAGCTAAAACTTATCTAATTTGCTTATTTTCATTCTTTTATGTCATATGGTATATATTTTGGGGTAACTCTTCCCATTCTAAAAGGGTATTTTTGTCTCGGAAACAGGTGGTTCAGGCAATAAGTGGTGTAAGGTAACGAACCTCTTGTTAACTCCTGTTCACTAGTCTGGGTATTTTGACACTGGGCTCTCAATATACATATATTCTTTATCGTCATTTCTTGTTGACAATATCAGCTTATTCCCATTAATAAGCAGCCTTCGCTCAGTTAATACTCGGCAGAAATCCAACCTGCATTTGGATCAGACTTCCGTAACTCCTGTGCACAAAGGTGTGCAGTATACCGTTGCATTCATTTTCAATAATCTACCACGAGAATTCAAAAATCTTAGCAGTAATCCACGTGCTTTCAAATCGAAACTGAAGAGTTTCCTCATTGTTCACTCCTCCTATCCTGTTGAGGAGTTCCTTGAAAAGTTAAGCTGATTCTCTCTCTGCATGTCTGTGCGTGTGCATGCACGATATAAGAGAGAGAGAGAAAGAGAGAGAGAGAGAGAGAGAGAGGAGGAGGAGGAGGAGGAGGTTACTCGCAAACGAAATTTCCATGGTGTTCACAATATCTGGCTCTGAACAATAAGAGACATTTTCAAAGTTTACAGGCTTCTGTAGAAGTTATTGATCAGGAGTTGATAATATCTGGTAAGTAGCAATCAAGACCCTTCACTGTTCACATTTACAAACCAAACGTTAACTGGTTACACTGAATAAATACTGTGCTTGTTCAGCAATGATCCACACTATATAATTTGGTGAGTGAAAATAGTTAATATGCATACATGAATTGTTGAAGTGTTGTTTGGACAGCTTTGCACATATATCAGGTATGAACTTACGAATATAATTATTTTTAACATGAAATAAAAATACCTGAATCTTCATAGAGGTCCCTGGGACCAAACATTTAAAGTCACTTGAAGTTTTGTTTTCGTTCTTATTGTCTGTCACATACTGGTATCTGACTTTGGAGGCAATAGTGAAATTTGTTTCAGAGCAAAATGAGTCATCTTTAGATACCTATTACCGACTTCCATGTCATCTAATGATATGGTCAGATATCCTATTATTTTAGACTCCAGTTCATAAGCTTCAGTCTTTTCTTCAGTTTTTCTTTTGGTTTCACCACTTGATTGATTCATTGTGCTAAAACAGCAGCAGAATCTGATCTCACTATAGTACGACTCCTATGAGGAGCTCATAAAAGCCCATATTACATGATGGGCCTAAACTGTAGAATTACGCACCAGCACCCCAAGCGTTAATATGTGTAACAACAGGCTGGTTCACGTAGACCTATTACACCATCCACATTGGCTGCACGCGTCGCGCATGTGCAGTAGATAGTAATAACACGCAAAACGCAAACAGAACTGTCTGATCTTTTGTAGTTCATTCTACTGCTCGAAACACAAAGGGGACCATGTGGCATATTGGAACATCATCTGTTTGAATTGTTTATGCCACTCAAAGTTCCTATTTCATAAGAAAATGTATATCATTATTTGTTAAGTAATTGCTATTTTCTTATGTAGGTTACTACTGTTCTGAATTACAGACTCAACAATTAGTTTTATATTACAACACTTGGTTACACAAGTATATGTATTTATACAGTATTTTGCACATGGAGGACCCACTTGGTTTTGGAGCTATTGCCCTGGTAGCGACAGTAAATGTTCCGATTAGGGCAGGATGAAGACAAAACAAAAAGCCAGATATTGTTGAGTTTGATCCTGGCTGAAAAGAAGGAACAAAGGCAGGGGATTATTTTCACTGCTTATGAAAGAATTGAGGCTCGAAGATCCGCAGGAATTTTGGAGCTTCGTGAGGATGGATATGACCCGCTTCGAGAAGTTTCTGTTTATGACAGAAGATGGAATTAGCAAGTGTGACACGGTCGTGATGGAGGCACTCTCATATTCTCAAAAGTAAGAATTAAATTATGTGTTTATATGTTTTGTGATTAAGCCAACCTAGGTCACGAATAAAATTCTGGTAAATGCTCTGTTATGTTGTAGGTTGACAGTAAGAATATATTTCTTAGCGACTGCGGAATCTTTGAAGTCTGGCTTTTAGTCACAGAATAGCACGGCCCACCAGTTCAAAAGTAGTTGTAGACATATGCATTGCAATTTGCAACACTTTAAAGGACCAATACTTAAAAGTGTACTTGTGTTATTAAGTTGCAGTCCTCATCTGTTGCACTGGGCCAAACTGCAAGGACTTTCTCCCTTTCACTGCCAGTTTCTCTTTTCTGGCATGCTGAAATCAAGCGAGGGATGCAATCAAATCAAACATGAACTTTTGTAAACGAAGGCACTATGATACAAATCGAGAATCAGTGTATAACATTATATGCATGTTACTCAGAAAAAAACGGTTTCCGACTACCTTATTACATTACAGTGGGTCATACATACACCTTTCCTCCCTGCGTGATTGATTTAAACTCTTAATGCCTCTTTGTCCCATTTCATTTCTAGAATACAAAGTTAACAATAGAAAAAAATCATTTTGCAGACAGCTAGTATAAAAGAGTACTGTGAAAAAAGGTTCTTTGCTGCATTTATGAAACATGCTTGCTGGACAAAAAATTCAGAAGATCCCCAACATGAAAATCTGAAATTAGCCACTAGCCGACTAACAATAACCAAACAACAAGCAGTAAGCACTGTGGTACACCCTTCTGTGCATGCGAGAGTTATCGCTGCTTACTGCGCATCGTCATGTAATACCCACTTAACCATTGGTTGTCAGCAATCAGTTAATTGTGCTCTTCACCTTCTCCCCCCTACCCCCCTCTAGATTTCTATCCCAATTCAAATTGCTTTCTCTTATCTTTATCTGATTCTTGTGCTAAGTCTCAATTTATCTCTTTAACGTTTTGAGTAAATCAACTGTGGATTCTAGGTGAAACATTGTAAATTAACTAAACAAACACTGTTTTTTGCCTTGTTTCACAATTTGCCTGAAATGATTAGCATTAGGTACTTAACGGCATGTTACTTCCTTTGTACACTTGTTGCCTTGTGCAAATAAAAGAACCACCTCTGAAGACAAACGAGGGCAGAATATTAGAATTTAACAACCCATTGATGGTGAAGACATTAGGGAGTGAAAACAAGCTTGAGTTAGGGAACCAAGGAGCAGGGCAGGGAGGTGAATGGGGAGAAACTGCCCACATCCTCTTCTAAGGTAACATCCCCAAAAAACCATGAAAAATCTAAAACTTATTCTGAAAGATTTGAAAAACCATTCTATCTAATGCAACTCCAATGTATTACCATCCCACCACCTCATTCAGTCTGAAGGACAAACCAGAGTAATTAACAATATTAAAAAGGACAGATTGCGCTCTAAAGATAACACGCTGAGAAGCAGTGAGACACAATGGAAATACTGTTACGCATTTCAGCTTTTGGCCAAAGGATGGGCGGACACACACACACACACACACACACACACACACACACACACACACACACACACCACAACCACCACCACCACAACGGTGAGTAGCCATCTATCTCTTGCAAGTTTGTTGATACTCCAATCCAACTTGGACTTTCCATTGCTTGAAACTACAGTAATTAATATGTAATGGTGCTAATTATTGCACCAAATAAGAGTGTCAAAAGTAATTGCATTTACATTTAAATGTTCAGCAGTGGAAATAATTTTTGCGAATATTAATGTACAAACATACTGTCGGAACCCTAAAACATGACATTCAGCATACCAATAAAACTGTCATCACAATTTTCCACTAAACTTGTACACCTTTGTTAACAACTGCCAGAACTTTTTTTAGGCTTCGGATGACGTGGAACTATTAAGGGTAAATTCAGGAAAAATAGGATCTCATGTTAATTTCTTCAGTTCAAGAATTAACAATTCTACATTTCAAACAAACAACAAACTTACCATGATGATGAGATGAAAATTAACAAAATTTATGTAGGATAAGTTGGAGTGTCAATAAAAAGCAAAGTCGAGCTGAATCAGGACTGAAATATTAATAAAAAGTTGAAAGAACACAACACTATTGTTACACTGTCTGCAGAATTTAGTATATAATGCTTGTTCTATGGGAACAAGCAGAAGAAATGGCAACATGGTGAAGACAAAAAGCTCTAGTAGGTCAACAAATATACTATACAAAATAAGACTACAGCTTAAGTTAGGGGAAGAAGATTTAGGAATAAGTGAATTACTTATGTCAAAAATATTGTAATTTTTTCACATTTTATCTAAAAGTAACCATAATTTGTTTTTTATAGATGTCAGTTAGGATAGGAGACTCTTCATTAGCTTTTGTAGGCATGTTGGCAACCATCCCTCAAACCAACTTTACAGAACTGATAATTATACTTTTGGAAGCACATTTTAAGCATCTCAGACAAATGCCAGATAAACAGAAATGTTAAATAAAAAAAGAACGAAATGTTAGTTTCATAAACACTTCAAATCTCACCTCTGAACAGAGAGGTTGGACCACCTCTCCGCTCTTCGAATCTTTCTGTTAAACTATCCTGTGAGCCACGATAATAATCCCTCCTCAGATTTTGGCTGTAAACTGTGTCTACAAGAAAATGAAAAATCATGCAGGTAACTCAAAACTCAATAAATAAAGTACTGGTATCAAGCACAACAAAGCAGTTACAGGGAAATGCTTTAAAAGAACAAGGAGGAAAATAATAATGCAAAAATACTGACATAACAGTGGACTGGAAGCCACAAAAGTTAGGTAAGCATACTGGTTATTACAACAGTGCTGAATAATAGAATTTAATGAATCTCTGTGTCCTTAAACATTGTACTTTGATCCACGTAATGCCTTCCTCTTACTTTATAGTGTTAACTTGCAGTGTCCTCAAGACTTTTGCAGTGACATTACTGAATAAAACCTCAGATTTCAAGCCACTTCAATTCAAATAAAATTCTTGAGCTTTCTGTGGCTAATGCATTGTATCAAGTTTGACTGCTAAACTAATGGAGGAACAGACATGGATAACGATAAGGCCCACAGAACAGTTGTTAATCTCTCCAAACAAGAACTGGATGACAGCACTGCATAACCCCTTAATTTTTCACCAGTCCCACAATGTCTGCCAATTTTGGAGATTATTAGTTGAACAGAGCAGTACGTTCAGAATCTCTAATTGACAATTCGGCAGAAGAGAGCAAGCCGGTGGCTTTCCTGCCATACTGTGGGTCAACAAGCAGCAGGTTAACACGTGTGCTGCAGACACATGGATTAAGATCAGTGTTCTGACCCGCCCCGCCTCCAAGATACGAAATACATTGTGCCTCATTAATGACGACAGATCTCTTCATGTGCCCGGTGTAAATAGCGTCCCTTGCAAGTGTGGCAGCATCTATATAGGCCAGACAATTAGTATAGTTGCAGAGAATTTTATAACGAGCACAAGAGACATATTAACCAAAGGGAGCTCGACAAGTCGGCCATAGCTGAGCATTGCCTCAGTCAAAAAATACAGCTTGAGAACACAAGAGTCTTGATACATGTGTCAACGTACTGCAATTCCATTATAAAAAAAAAAAAGAGGCTGAGATTAGAATGAACAGCAACAGTTTCAAAAAGAGACCAGGGATACACACCGCGTAGTGCATGGGGGCAGGCTTTGGATGTCGGAAGGAAGCAACGATGGATGCTTAACACTTGTAGGGAGGCAAGAGTGTCAATTTCAAACGTGGCACCAGCCCCTCATGTTGCCTGATGCCACTCAGTCCTACGGCGGGCCAGAGCTGCTATGAGCTGCCCAAATCACCTTCCGCAAATGCGTCATTTCGTCCCCCCTCTGATTGGTACCAGTGGCTGTAATCATATGTATGTATGTGGGAAATAGTATCAGACCTGGCAGTCGGTAGTTTTACTCCTGACATCAATGGCACAGCTAGCCATTGAAAGCTCGAGAATTTAATTTGATAGCTTGCAGTACTGACGAAATTACCTGAATGTCACAATAATAAAATCAAGTGTGTCAGAATGTGACAGATAAGAAATGAACACAGGAGACTTATATGCAGTTACAGCAATCACATTTAATTTCTTAAGGGCAATTGCATAGCACAGAAAATACACACAACAACTTTCCAAAAGTAAAATAATAGAAAACTGATATGCAATTTCAACAATAAATAATAATGTTAAATTTTTTCACATTGTTGGCAATGATGTGAACAGAATACTTAATAGCATAAATTGCTTCTACACAAGTGAAGAATAATTACAACAGAATCAATTATATGAACAGCCCGCTCAGAAGCTACAAAAAAGTAATAATAATAAAAAGATGCCCACAACTAAAATGATATATTCATAAAAAAAAACTGCTGTTTTAAGGAAAAGACAAAATACAGATATAAAAAGGCAAACACAAAGATATATTACCAATACACAGTACAGATGAGAGGCAGTTACAAAACTCCATACCTGTGAGATTTGATGTTGATCCTTTTTTACTTCGGCTTGGACTTAGTATACCTTCTTGGACATCCACACTACCACTGTCAACATGAATTGTTTTCGGCCTTGGACGAGAACTTGCTGATGATTTGTTACGCATCTTAGGAGCAGGTTTCATATTTGAAAGTTCAACTTTTTCTGGTAGTAGTTTACCCTGAAATTTGTAGCAACTTTTTAATAACCCAGAATTCACAAAGAATGTTATTTATTGATGACAAAATGAGAAAATTTAAACACATGTATCTGTGTGGCTTATTCTAGCCTCAGCTGTTTGTGCAATAAACTAATTTACCAAGCACCATACAATCACTGGTGGTAATAAGGTGACCCATTCTTATTCACAAAAAACAAGCAATCTTTATTTAAATAAATAAAATTTAAAAAGTGAGCAGTGGACTGGGCAATAAGAGAAGTGTAAGGACTTTTTTTATTGGGGGGGAGGGGGGGGGGGGTTAGCAGAAGGTGCAAGGGCAGTGTCCGAGGGATAGAGATGAGCCTACACACAGGATGCATGATCCTTACGCGAGATCTTGTTATAAGACAACTTGTATTGATGGAATACAATGGAACAGTGGTCCTGGGATCCTTCATGCTTTCTGTACAACGTTGACAGTTACAAGGCTTTAGGTTTGCAGCCAAATTGTCACATTATTTTTACACAATATTTCCATAGCTTCCCTACATGCATTCATCCAGTGTAGACACCGATTTGTTTTGACTCCAACCAAATAGTAAGCAACAAAATCAGCAATAGGGAAGTTGTCAAAATATTTTATACAGATAACATAGACACTTTGACCGCAATCCAATTGTATTGTAAACCAATGCCTTGTAAACTGCTTCTGCATTTATTACTTCCAAAGTAAAACCAGAATGAACAAACTGCAATAAAATTACCTCTCTCTCTGCTTCTTCGATGGCCTTCTTAAGCTTGTACTGTTCAAGAATGGCTGCTCTGCGGAGACGTTCCTCTTCTTTCTTACGTTCTCGTTCTTCCTGCCGCAGTTTTTCCATTTCTCGCCTGCGCTGTGCTTCTTGTTCCTTCAACGCCTTTGCTTCTTCTTGCTGTTGTCTCCTTTGAAGGGACAGCAACATTATGCGTTCTTTTTTACGTTCCATTTCATCCAGAGTCATCTGGTGGAAAACAAATAACTTAAATATGATATTATAACATTACGAATATAATAGAGGGAAACATTCCACATGGAAAAAATATATCTAAAAACAAAGATGATGCAACTTACCAAACGATATCATTCGCATGTTGATAGACACACAAACAAACACAAACGCACACACAAAAATTAAAGCTTTCGCAACCCTAGGTTGCTTCGTCAGGAAAGAGGGAAGGAGAGGGAAAGACGAAAGGATGTGGGTTTTAACGGAGAGGGTAAGGAGTCATTCCAATCCCGGGAGCGGAAAGACTTACCTTAGGGGGAAAAAAGGACAGGTATACACTCTCGCACTCACACACATATCAATCCGTACATATCTATGTGCAGATGGAAAGCTTGAATTTTGGGTGTGTGTGTGTGTGTGTGTGTGTGTGTGTGTGTGTGTGTGTGTGTGTGTGTGTGTGTCCACATGCCAACGCTTTCGTTTGGTAAGTTACATCATCTTCGTTTTTAGATATATTATAACATTACCGCAAGATGTGGCTAAAGCAAGTTTCAAGGACTGTCTCAGTTGTGGTCTCTTCTAAAAGTGGCTAACAGTAAATAATTATAATTTCATATTTTACACATTAAGTTGCAGTTTTTCAAATAAAGTATGAAAGTGACGATGGTTAATTAGCAGACTCTGTCAAATACTAAGTACAAGCTTAATGGAAGCCTGTGGTCTTAGTTTTTCTTTCTGGCAGTTAGGGGGTGATGGCATCAGATGTAGCATTTCACAGATATAGATGCACTCAAACTCCCCCTGTCTGTTGTTGTTGTCTTCAGTCCTGAGACTGGTTTGATGCAGCTCTCCATGCTACTCTATCCTGTGCAAGCTTCTTCATCTCCCAGTACTTACTGCAACCCACATCCTTCTGAATCTCCTTAGTGTATTCATCTCTAGGTCTCCCTCTACGATTTTTACCCTCCATGCTGCCCTCCAATGCTAAATTAGTGATCCCTTCATGTCTCAGAACATGTCCTACCAACCGGCCCCTTCTTCTAGTCAAGTTGTGCCAAAAACTCCTCCCCAATTCTGTTCAAAACCTCCTTATTAGTTATGTAATCTACGCATATAATCTTCAGCATTCTTCTGTAGCACCACATTTCAAAAGCTCCTATTCTCTTCTTGTCCAAACTATTTACTGTCCATGTTTCACTTTATTACATGGCTACACTCCATACAAATACTTTCAGAAACGACTTCTTGACATTTAAATCTATACTCAAAGTTAACAAACTTTTCTTCTTCAGAAACGCTTTCCTTCCCATTGCCAGTCTATATTTTATATCCTCTCTGCTTTGACCACCATCGGTTATTTTGCTCCCCAAATAGCAAAACTCCTTTACTACTTTAAATGTCTCATTTCCTAATCTAATTCCCTCAGCATCACCCAACTTAATTCGACTACATTCCATTATCCTCATTTTGCTTTTGTTGATGTTCATCTTATATCCTCCTTTCAAGACACTGCCCATTCCGTTCAACTGCTCTTCCATGTCCTTTGCTGTCTTTGACAGAATTACAATGTCATCGGCAAACCTCAGTTTTTATTTCTTCTCCATGGATTTTAATACCTACTCCAAACTTTTCTATTGTTTCCTTTACTGCTTGCTCAATATAAAGATTGAATAACACCCGGGATACGCTACAACCCTGTCTCACTCCCTTCCCAACCACTGCTTCCCTTTCATGCCCCTTGACTCTTACAACTGCCATCTGGTTTCTGTACAAATTGTAAATACCCTTTCACTCCCTGTATTTTACACCTGCCATCTTTAGAATTTGAAAGAGAGTATTCCAGTCAACATTTCCAAGTCAACTTTGCCTCACCTGTTCCAACATTTCTGCAGAATCCAAACCGATTTTCCCCGAGGTCGGCTTCTACCAGTTTTTCCATTTGTCTGTAAAGAATTCGCGTTAGTATTTTGCAGCTGTGGCTTATTTAACTGATAGTTCGGTAATTTTCACATCTAACAACACCTGCTTTCTTTGGGAATGGAATTATTATATTCTTCTTGAAGTCTGAGGGTATTTCGCCTGTCTCATACATCTTGCTCACCAGATGGTAGCGTTTCGTCAGGACCGGCTCTCCCAAGGCCGTCAGTAATTCTAATGGAATGTTGTCTACTCCCGGGGCCTTGTTTCGACTCAGGTCTTTCAGTGCTCTGTCAAACTCTTCACACAGTATCATAGCTCCCATTTCATCTTCATCTACATCCTCTTCCATGTCCATTATATTGTCCTCAAGTACATCGCCCTTGTATAGACCCTCTATATACTCCTTCCACCTTTCTGCTTTCCCTTCTTTGCTTCAAACTGGCTTTCAATCTGAGCTCTTGATATTCATACAAGTGGTTCTCTTTTCTCCAAAGGTCTCATTAATTTTCCTGTAGGCAGTATCTATCTTACCCCTAGTGAAATAAGCCTCTACATCCTTACATTTATCCTCTACCCATCCCTGCTTAGCCATTTTGCACTTCCTATAGATCTCATTTTTGAGAAGTTTGTATTCCTTTTTGCCTGCGTCATTTAATGTGTTTTTATATTTTCTCCTTTCATCAATTGAATTCAGTATTTCTTCTGTTACCCAAGGATTTCTACTAGCCCTTGTCTTTTTACCTACTTGATCTTCTGCTGCCTTCACTACTTCATCCCTTAGAGCCACCCATTCTTCTTCTACTGTATTTCTTTCCCCCATTCCTGTCAATTGTTCCCTTATGCTCTCCCTGAAACTATGTACAACCTCTGGTTCGTTCAGTTTATCCAGGTCCCATCTCCTTAAATTCCCACCTTTTTGCAATTTCTTCAGTTTTAATCTACAGGTCATAACCAATAGATTGTGGTCGGAGTCCACATCTGCCCCTGGAAATGTCTTACAACTTAAAACCTGGTTCCTAAATCTCTGTCTTACCATTATATAATCTATCTAATACCTTCTAGTCTCTCCAGGATTCTTCCATGTATACAACCTTATTTTATGATTCTTGAACCAAGTGTTAGCAATGATTAATTTATGCTCTGTGCAAAATTCTACTAGACGCCTTCCTCTTTCATTTTTCTCCCCCAATCCATATTCACCCACTATGTTTCCTTCTCTCCTTTTTCCTACTCTCGAATTTCAGTCACCCATGACTATTAAATTTTTGTCTCCCTTCACTACCTGAATAATTTCTTTTATCTCATCATACATTTCATCAATTTCTTCATCATCTGCAGAGTCAGTTGGCATATAAACTTGAACTAGCTCACCTGCACTCCTATTTTTTTATTCATTATTAAACCTACTCCTGCATTACCCTTATTTGATTTTGTATTGATAACCCTGTATTCACCTGACCAGAAGTCTTGCTCCTCCTGCCTCCGAACTTCACTAATTCCCACTATATCTAACTTTAACCTATCCATTTCCCTTCTTAAATTTTCTATCCTACCTGCCCGATTAAGGGATCGGGCATTCCACGCTCCGATCCAGACAACGCTAGTTTTCTTTCTCCTGATAATGGCGTCCTCTTGAGTAGTCCCTGCCCGGAGATCCGAATGGGGGACTATTTTACCTCCGGAATATTTTACCCAAGAGGACGCCATCATTATTTAACCATACAGTAAAGCTGCATGCCCTCGGGAAAAATTACGGCTGTAGTTTCCCCTTGCTTTCAGCCGCTCGCAGTACCAGCACAGCAAGGCTGTTTTGGTTATTGTTACAAGGCCAGATCAGTCAATCATCCAGACTGTTGCCCCTGCAACTACTGAAAAGGCTGCTGCCCCTCTTCAGGAACCACACGTTTGTCTGGCCTTTCAACAGATACCCCTCCATTGTGGTTGCACCTGTATCATTGAGGCACGTAAGCCCACCCACCAACTGCAAGGTCCATGGTTAAGCAGTAATAGAAGATGAATGTCAGTTGAAAATTTCATAACAAGACACACTGTATATATAGATTAACAACAATCCTGTGAAACGGATAGACTGTTATTCACCATACAGAGGAGACATTAAGTTGCAGACAGGCAAAACAAGAAGACTGCTGTACATTTCAGCTTTCAGTCAAAAGCTGAGACTACTTCTAACGTAGAACAAACAAACAAACAGCACAACTTTCGCACACACATAACCACTGTCTCTGGCAGTGGCTGTGGCCAGAGAGAGAGAGCTGCTTTGTAAGAGAGTGCTGCTTGTGTGAATTTGTAGGTGTTTTCTTCTTTAAATAGAGAGGGATTCATTTAGACACATTTTTGCACAAAGTACTGACAAAAAATTGATACTGAAATTTTTATGACAGTTGGTTATAACAGCTTTGTGTGGTTTTCTGAGTAATAATTTAAGCTTTTGATCAAATGAAATTTAACACAAATATGTAGGAATGATAAAACATACAGTGACACCACTGATTACAGCTACACACATATATACTGCACCCTTAACCATGCAACACAATTTGCTGAGCTTGAAGGTAATGTTCTAACACTTTGGTGACTGTCCCTGAGCATAGTGCGGGTCAAAACACTATGTTCAAATGATTGTGTTGAAGTATAGCTTGGGCTGCAATTTTCGCAACACATGAGCCATCTATTATTCAAAAAATGAACTCTTATCATACAAGAACAATGTACAGGCGTCCCACTGTCTGTTCCTTTGCAAGTGCTGCTTTCTGCTGTCAGTTTTCACAAACATTTCTGAAGAAACTTTAGAGAATGAAACAGCTGATGTTGAGAGTATTGAGCCAGTATTTGATTGTGTTGACATAGTTTTGAGCATGTACTTGCCAGGTTTCACAGTTTGCTGTAATTCTGCTACAAAAACAATGTTTTGTAAGTGAGCAAGAAATTTTGGAAGCTCGAGAGGAAGAAAATGCTCAATAACTCACCTCTCTATTTTCTGTCATCCTTATGTAAAAAATTTGTAATCTTTTAAAGAACCAAAGTAAATCATGAAGCTTGGCCTTTTTTAGTGTTTATTACGTTTTACAATACATCAATTACATATGTGACAGTAACATTTTAAATAATGGCATAAATGGCCAGATTTCTAGGCCCAAAATTCTAAGTGGCTGGTCTCCAAAGCTACTCGAGTAAGTCATTAGGAAAGTCTAAATTTCTTCTAGGTACTATGCCAGTTAGGACAGGAATACTTTTCAACTGTTAAGCAAATGAGTCACCAAACATTGCTGATACTATATCTATCGCTGCTGGAAAAACCAGAGTTTCTGCAGCCATGTGTGGTTTCTTGCATTTAGCAATTCCATGAGAAATCTAATAAGAGGCTAGAAGGGCCTTAGATGTCACATTTGTCATTCTAGCAGAATTCTTCTGGATTTTTGTGACAAAAAAATTTAAAAAATCTTTTGGTTTCCCATTAATTCAGGATGTTTGGTTTCAAGATCTCTCTCTAACTCAGTAGGTTTCGTGCTAACAGCAGCTAACTCATTAAACAAACTACAAACTGCAGACGTTCTTCACCATTGGTTGTAATTTTTATGAAATCTAGTACTAAATAGTTCTCATCATACCTCTTCATTATCGCCTTTAGAGAGTTTCTCACTAATCAGGAACCGCTTCATACTGCAGTCAAGTCTTCCTCGCAAAGTCACAATTATAAGACTATAACTATAGTTGTCATTATAATTATAGTCCTGGCTCGTGCATCTCAATGCATCCCTATAGTAGACACTATAAGGATGCATTGAGATACACTAGCCAAACCTTGCACTGCACGGGAGAGTTATGGAAAGATTAATAGTGCAGGCAATAAAGGGTATTCCGCCCAGTATCGAAGGAAGCACTGCCACTCAGAAACAGAGCCTACTCAGCTTACATGGTAGGCTTTGTTCCTACGTGGTGTTGAAGTAAGTCATGAAGCTTACCAATCATTTCAAACAATGCTGAAAACGTGACAGCGGTTTCATTGTTGTCGACCACGTCTGGCGTTAACACCAATGTCAGGCGAAATTCAAACCGATCACTGGCATATCGTTCATTTGACAAAAGATAAAGCGAAATGTTTGTTCCTCAGAATATATTTTTGTTTTCACAATTATATATTATATGTGCCCCCTTTGCCCCCCCCCCCCCCCACTCTCTCTCTCTCTCTCTCTCTCTCTCTCTCTCTCTCTCTCTCTCTCTCAGGATTGCGTCCCACAATTTGAGAACCACTGTCATAGCCTACATCCCTTCTCATACAGGCATATTAATTCCTGGTCTTCACGAACATAATTTTGCTAGATGTATATGGCATGGACATGGCACTTAGGTGAGAGCAGGAAGGGGTTGAAATAAAGTAGGCCATGGACCTTCACAAAAGCTTTGTAACTCTTGATCAGATCCAAAACTTCATTCCGGCATGTAAAGAACTGTCTGGGTACATCACAAAGTGAGGTTATTACACTGAAGCAAAATGGGAATCAACCACCTGGGATATTGAGAAAGTAACTGTGTTTTCTTTTGGGTGTGCAACATGTGCTAAGAATCTAATGGCTGCCTGGACAATAACAAGATCCTCCAGCCCAGTACACTGGCTGTTGTGTTCTGTATCTCTGTACACATAGTTCATGTTCTTTGATGCTGAACACGTATTTTCCTTAGGACTTTGCATTTGCAAAATGGAGTATGCATTTTTCTCTCTCACTATGTGACAAGAGTACCTCTACTGTACATCCTATTGTCTTTTCCATTTGTTTGGAGATGCTTTTGTCACATATGCTGAAGGTACCTAGTACTTCAAATGTGTTCACCTGTTTACTAACTGTTGAGGCAACAACTGCAAAGCTGGAACCATGATTTGATGCATGCTTTTGGTAGAGCTAGTTTTCCATGTTCTGGTTCATCTACCATTCATCCAAATGTTTCAGATAATTATATTAGTGGAAGTAGGCACCAAATAACTAGTAGGAACATCCAGATTTATAGTGACAATAGCAGTCACACAACCAATTTTCACATTCAGCAGAAGATTGACACTGACGGCAAACGACACTTATGTCAAAGGTGCAAAGTACCACAACTCATAACTAGACAAATGAGAAGGTAATTAAGCAGTGATCTAGTATTAAATGAAAATTTAGTGATAAATAATGTGTGAACACCTTGCCATTTGAACTCAGAAAATGATACAGTATGGACTGAAAAACTGTTAAATACTACATAATTTTTTTCAGGTTACAATGAACAATATGTATGTATGTTAGCTTTAACATTGTCTGGGCACAGAACTTCATACTGTGAGCACAAAAAATAATGGAAAAGTAAAAAACAGAAAAAAATTAAAAACCTCACATTGGGATGATACGCATATGCTCCACAGAGCACAGGATAACTAATTCAGTTCAGAAGAATGTAGTGGAGATACTGAGTTGCAGGTAGACACAACAAAAAAGACTGTCACAATAAGCTTTTGGCCAACAAGGTCTTTGCCAAAAATAGACAAAAGCGCGCGCACACACACACACACACACACACACACACACACACACACACAGTGTCACTGGCAGCTGAAGCCAGCGGGAGAGGAAGGAATAGTGAGAGAGTGGGAGGGAGGAGAGGAGGATACTGTCAGAGAAATGAATGAGTGGTGTGTGTGTGTGTGTGTGTGTGTGTGTGTGTGTGTGTTTCACAAAGGCTTTGTTGGCCAAAAGCTTATTGTGTGACGGTATTTTTGTTGTGCCTATCTGCAACTCAGTGTCTCCGCGAGTAGCTACTTTCCTTTTCATAATACTGTTACATTCCATCCTGGATTTTCCATTGTTCAATTCAGAAGAACAACAGAGAGAATTCCTTTTTCCAAATAACCATTTGACTGCCTGGATTCAAATTATCTGTGAAGTAAGTGACGGGAAAGTATGATTGTCGGTGTCCTCGCACTCAAGGTCGCGCTTCACAGCCGAGAGCTAAGGGGCCCACAGGATGTTGTGGTTTTGATAACGCAGCTGCATGAGCAACGTTTGTCACAAGACAGCGTCAGTCGTCGAGCAGCAGCACGGAGTTGCAGAAATGCTGTGCTACTACATAAGGAGGCGGCACACATGCCACATTGTTTATAAGGCTATTGACAACACTGATATTAATGTTTATAGTGTTAATGGGCAGGTGTTTTTGCATGGCCCTTCTGTTTCTTGTGGAGGAGTTTTTAATTTTACTCTACAAAATAATGATCAGAGTAGAGCTCGTAATGGATGGGTGGCCGTAGCAATTGTACAGTACCCAGGAGACAATGTGTCTCAAGTTCAAGGACCTGAGGCATTTAATGATAGAGACATTATTGCCTATTGTACCTATCATATTGCTGAACAAATATCTTTATCAATTCATGGTCCTGTCATTCATTACCTCGAGCAGTCTTTTATCTATATTAAGACATGCAAATTTTTTCTTAAGCTTTTGAAGAAGAAAGAGAATATTCAGTATCCTGTGAGCTGAAACTTCACGACATCTGATTCAGTAGACAGTATGAACCTACTGGGAACTCAATTACAGTAGAAACATACATTGTGCCCAGTTACATAAGTTTCTTCTTCAATATTTGGGATGGAATACTTCCTTGGTGTATTTGAAAGATAAAGCTGTCATTGAACATTACTCAAATTTGCTCTCTGCCACTAAGATCTAAATTTAGCTTAACATTCCCAAAATGGCAACTCTTACTTCAAAGGGGCAGGGAATGTGGCAGTTGAGGTGAGCAAAAGAGTCGGATGGATTGAGGCAGGCAAAGGGAAGGGCTGTGGAAGGGGTTAGAGACAGAGAGGTGGGAGAAAGTTGGGAAATGATGCAGAGAGGGTGGAGGGGGAGGAAGGAAGGGGAGAGATGTGGAAGGGTGATGGGTGAAGAGGTTAGAAAGGAGGAGACGGAGGGGGAGGAATGGTGAGTGTGGCAGAGGGGGGAGGGGGGAGAAAGGGGGGGAGAGAAGGGTGGAGGGGAGGAGGGAGAGAGAAAGCGAGTGGGACAGAGAGAGAGAAAGCGAGTGGGACAGAGAGAGAGAAAGCGAGTGGGACAGAGAGAGAGAAAGCGAGTGGGACAGAGAGAGAGAAAGCGAGTGGGACAGAGAGAAAGGGTGGGAGAGGGTAGATAAAGGAGAAGGATGCTATGAGGTTGGCTGGGGTGAGAGGTGTGTGGGAGGAGAAGAGGAAGAGGGGTGAAGGACAGGGAGAGGGGTGATGGACAGGGACAGGGACAGGGAGAGGGAGAGGGAATTCTCTTCTTCTACTTGCAACAAACTTTTATAACAAAGCCGTTTTTCCGCGTTTATCTTTAATTAAACACAATATTATAAAAATTAATAGTCTGTTTTGTTAATACTGACGCAACAACAGACCCTTTCTGTATGTTGGAACAAAAAGTAAACATAAAATTCATAAAAAAAAAAAGAAATATCACTCACTGGATCTGGATTAGCAAGTTCAGAACCTATAACAAGCCCAACACCTTGAGAACCTTCTTCCACCTCTTTTAACCTTTCAGACTCTTTTGGTTTCTCTTTGCCTTCTTGCTCCCTTAGTGGGTTAGATTCTTGACTAGAATGATTCCCTCTCAGTTCTTCTCTTTCGCCAACCAAACTTTCATAATGTGAAACCTGACGTTCCTGAAATACAAATAAAGAAAACAAAAACAAAATTTAAAAAATGAGAAAAACAAAAAAAAAAAAAAAACTGTTACACAATAAGAATGTAGCCAACCTAAATATGATAATAGATATTACTTTCCCCTGAACTTCCTTTTAAAAAAGGGATACATTTGTTCACATTTTTCAAAGTTGTTGATGATTATGGAGCATTTCATTGGACATATAGATCGCAGAATAAATTAGCAGATCAAGACCTAGTGAACTTGTACACAACCTATGATAAAAATTTTAAACGAGGAAGTGACAAATTCAAATAATGTGTACTTACTGGACAAAATCAAATATAATAAGAAATGAAACAGTCTCTCCACTACTGATCTTACTCTTAACAATATTTACATAAACAAAATGTACAAGACAAGGAAGATCTTCAATGAACAGATCCGACGTGTAAATGAACAGCCAAATTCCAAATTAGCTCTTCATGAGACGAGGGATATTTTTAAGCAACAAGGACCTGTAACTTGGTATGAAATGACAAACACCTATAATCACTAGGGAACAAAATGAAATTATCCCACAAAAAATATGAAGAGTTCCAATGTATCAAGTAAGATTCTGAAAACCAACTCTTGCAATAGTAGTAGAAAATGATGTCATATCTTTAATGTAGCATTGTACCAAGGCACATTTTCTGGCAGAATTAAATGCTTTTGCTAACAGAAAAAACTGAGCAGCTGGAATCAGAAGACAAAGTGAAATGAAACCTTGACCACTGATAGGTTATATGGTTTTATTTTAGTAATTACAAAATCAAGTTAAATGAACATTGAAATTGACTGTACAAGCACATTACTAGTCCCTTATTTAATAAAGATGTTGCATCGCTTGGGCCTGAATGCATACACCATCTCATTGGACATAGATATTACACTTCTCCTGAGGCAAGCCTGCCTACTAGTGTTTTAACTGGCTGTCGATATGCCAGACATTGGCACTGGGATGGAACTGATGTCTAAGCTGGTGTCACACGTATTGTGGACAGATCAGGGCTTTTACTATCTAAGGATTGTACATCAGCATCATATAGCCTGTTCATAGACATACATGCCATGAGAGGATGAGCACTGTCTTGTTGAATGATGGTACATTAATATTGTCTTATGAGAGGTTGCACATGCGGATGCCAGATGACTGATGTACTGCAGTGGGACCACTGTTCTATTTATCACTACGAGGCAACTGATGGCTTTCAACACACTATGTGTACCACCAACACATCTCTCCAAAACAACAGAATGATTTGCCTTCCCCCTCTTGGTGCCACCATACTTGCAAGCTCCAGTTATCTGAGATTCTGCACAACCAGGATTCATTGCTGAAAATGATGTGATGCTGCTGCTCATCAACATCCTATCCTTCCTAAGTATGGCACCACTTTAGCTGTCAAGCTGGTGCCAGCAATGCACTTCCGACCATACTAAATTACTGTTGCTGCTGTATCTGTTTATTGACACCGCAATGAAGACAAACACTACATTTCATCATTTCTTTTGGGTATGGTACAATTCAAAACACAGAATATCTCTCAGTCTCACACAGAATTGTCAAGAACAATACTGCACTCGAGTCAATTCAACAACACTTGAATTGGACCTCCATACCGTTGCCAGGTGTTTTCCTCTTCCAATAAGAGACTGATCCCGATTTTGTTCTTTCTTGGCAGCACTTCTCTACAATTTCATGCTTAAGAATCAGAAGGGACACTAACAATGATAGATTTTTCCCTATGAGGACTTTATAAATAACTATGAATTTAGTACACGCGTCTGGGGTGTGTAAAAATAATTTTCACACAATCTCATGGTTTTTAGAACACACTCAGTATCACATCAACCTTTTATACTACATGCATCAATTGACATCCAACACAAATTTCAGTTTCAGTTATTCTAGATTGCTTTGGTGGTTCATTTTTCCTGTCGATACCATTTCAATAGAATGGTTGGAAAAAAAACCCACCCACCCACACACACACACACACACACACACACACACACACACACACACAATTCTATATTCAACACCAATTCTATATTCAACAAGTTAACATAATATTAACAGATTTTCCTATCTACTCTCAGAAGAACCACTTTAAAAGTAATTCTGAATATTTTCTACAATATTTTACTATGCACAGGGGAAAACCTGCACTTTGTTTAACAACACTTCAGAAATGAGCTCTGTCTGCAAAATATCAATGTTTCATCTTCTATAAAATTTGGTGTCAAGATAGAATATTTTACAAGAGAATATAACCAAACAGCAAAATTACTCTACAATCAATGTGTGACATCAGTCAAGTAAAATGGTCATTTGCCATAATGAAACTAATAGTATCTTCAGACAAAAATTTAGTAAGAAAGTTTTGATAGAATGTAAATACAAGCAGAGGACACCATTTTCTTGAATGTTTGTATTTATTTCCACACATGAGTTTCTACACACCAAGATCCATGCATTATTTAATTAAGTAATGTCTAAAGCTGCTTCAAACCTTTTTTGGTGATCTCTTCATCCTCAATGGTGGTTTTGGCCTCTTTGGTTGAGAGTCACCATCAAAAGAGATGTAAAACCCTTTCTCTGGTCCACTATCTCCAGGTGGGGAAATGTCAACATCACTACTCATTTTACTCTGAGGTAATTCTTCTGGTTCATGCTTCTGGAAGGAGTTATGAGAAATAGTTGGTCGTGTTGGAGAAGGAATTCGGTATGTGCGACTGCCAGAAGTAATATGAAGTCCTTTTATATTTTTGGCCAGGCCTTCATCTGAAGAACTTGGTGCACCTACAAAATTGTAAATGTTCTCTTAGCTTTTCCAACAGTGACAAGGGAAAAAAGTTGTATAATAATTCTAAGAATTTCAGAATATACTATTTCAACCTAAAAAGGCATCTTTAAAATTAAGAACTCAGAACAGCACCAGCACAGCTATTTGAAAGGAATTTATTATAAAAATGTCCCACCTCTCGCGAATACCGCATCACAGTGAGGTAATATCAGTTAGTCTGAAATTCAGGTAACTGTTCTACACAACTGTCTTATGAAAGTAGTAAGAAATTGTTAATCCTCCCAATCTGTCCCAAAGATAATACCTATATCTGAAATATGGATACGAGAATAGATTCCTAAGTACCAAATAAAAGAAGCGCTGAGCAGACAAACATCACGTAAGCATGTATGTACCAGCCCCCCCCCCCCCCCCCCCCATTTTTTAAACATATATCCAAACTGTACTGTGTATTTTGTTCACATTATATTACCATAAAAATGCTCAGACATTTGGAGATACGGCAGAAAGTGGGACATCCTATACTCCGTTCAAACAAAATAAAGAAATATCATAGTCACTTAATACAAAAAGAAATTGCAACTGCTTTTTTCCTTTTTCGTTGTTACTTAAAGTAAACAAATATTGCTTTGGTAATTTCTTAATTATTAGGTAAGAATTTTCTGTTCAATGCCTTTTCTTTCCTGTAAAAAGGAGATTACTGATGATACCTATAAAAGAAATGCTCTGTGGCTCCATATCATCAACAGATGGTGTTGGTACAGGTGCATGCATCACAGCAGGACTTTTGTTCTTCTCCAGTATTACTGTATCTCCAGGTGGTTGCTGTAGGCTTAGACCACCTCTACCAGGAGCATCTCCACCGCCTCCTCGGTGCTGTGGAGATGCAGTTTGTTGCACAGGTGTGGAAATGAACATTCCACTAATAGGTGATGGCTCTGTCTGGTGTAGCTGGAAACCGCTACCACCTCCTGACCAAAAAAAAGTGAATAAAATTTTTCTGTATCCATATGTGTGACATTTTGCTATTTATGAAAGATTTTAAGAAAATTACTCAAGTTTTACTTTGGATATACAGTTGAATATCTATCACAGCATCTTTTCTGAAAGCCTGAAAGTAATGCAGGGATACAATATTTTGGAAACGTGTGTGGCAGAATACTCATAGGAACAAGAACAATATCTTAGATGTTTTCCATGGACAGAAGCACAGTTATACAATCATAGAAGTTGAGACCAGGAATTATAGTACCTATTTCATCCACAATTCAACAGCTAACAAATTCTTCCTATTTGTACTCAAGTGAAAATGCTACTGGAGTGACATAGATCATAAGCTCTCTGTGAACATAAATTTCGATACTACAAGCAATCATCTTCAATAAGAATTAACTGAATGAGTAGTTTATCAAGGGCTATACATGTAAACAATTGTTTTAATGATGAGTTGGTGACAGACATAAATCAACTGTTTGACATACAACAAGACAGTTGAGCATAGTTTCTCTGTGTCTTCCACTGCCAACTGCCATGGAAACACACACAATAGTAATCAACACAGAAGATAGACAGTTTTTTTCCATCACAAATACTTTATTGGAACAACTGTGGCTAACCTAGAAATTTGCCTCCTTTCAGGTTTTGTTTCTGACATTTTCAGCAACTGGCAAGTAGTTTTATAAGTTTTTACTTATGTAAGTCTATAGAACAAATTGATACGTCATCTGCCATAATGAAACGAATAGTATCTTCAGACAAAAATGTAGTAAGAAAGATTTGACAGAATGTAAATACAAGCAGAGGAGGCCATTCACCAAACATCAGAAGCTACGAGTCATCAAAAAGCACACATGAAAGAGAAATAAAATTTGCTACCTTTCAGAATAAATTTGTTGTTGAGCTAGAGTACACACACACACACACACACACACACACACACACACACACAAAGTGTGTGCCACTAGCTGGAGACACAATGTGGGCTCGCATTTCGGCAGGTGGACTAGAGTAGGGTGGGCGTTGTATTGGATGGCATGGGTACAGCGGGAGAGAGGTGGGAGGCAGAAAGAAAAGCTTGGGGTGGATGGCTAGCAGCTCAGAGGGAAGCAGCAGGTTTTCTGGCTAGGAACACGGGAGAGAGGAGTGGTAGGTACATAGGCTTGGCATATGATGCATGGGTACCAGAGTTAGTGAGTTGTGGCAAATGAGGAAAATGATATGGAGACGTGGAAGGTGGTGCAGAACAGAGGAAGGGAAATGTTGGGTGGAGGGTATGGAGACAGTGGGTTACCACAGATTGAGGGCAGAAGTGTTGTCAGGAGTGAAGGACATTTTGCAAGGGTAACTCTCATCTTTGTAGTTCACGGAAGCTGCCGGTGGATGGAAGGTTGTGAAGCAGCCAATGAACTCTAACACGTGGTGCTCAGCAGCATGTTGCACCACCATGTGGACTGTAGCAAATGAGGTTTATTCATCATCACAGTAGTTTCACCATCTTAATTTGTTGATGCAGCGGCTGGACTTACAATCATGTGTTGGGTATTGATTGTATGCTGTTGTAAGTATTTGCTTAAATGTGATTATTTAAACTGTGTTACAGAGTACCAATACAAAAGTGATGACCTACACCAATGATGAAACAAGTGGCAAAGATGATGCCAGAATTTTGTGACATGCAGTCATAGCTGTTCGAGAGGCAAAGATGCCACAGAATGTGGAGGATGGCCACGAGAAGAAGGTACAAAGGCCATCCGAAATAATTATTTATTTGTTAAAAGTAATGGTAGCACAGAACATCTGTTTGCTTAAGTGGTTCGATAAAGGTTTAACATGTGTCTTCTAGTCACAGTGGAGTTGGTATGCTGACAGTCACAGTTAGCGGCTAGGCAGACAGCCACATCTTATTGTCTAGTGGGTTCCCTTTGTTTGTAATTAAATTCCTATAGCGGGAGATCTTTCTAAATAGCGATGTAAAGAGTGGGCATATATAATAAGTTGGATGATTGCAAATTTCAATGAGAGGACTGTATTCAGACCAAGCAATTACTGTTGGTCCATGATTTGAGTTATGGTCAGATACTGATTTGAGTTTTACAATGATTTTGGCTGGGGTAATTTGAGTGCTTGCCCTTTTGTTTTACATGTAATTAGCACACTCTGTGATAACCGTGTGTTTGCTGAGTTTATTTGCGGGATTGGCACACACTGAGATGATAGAAAGTGTGCACTGTTTGTATAAAAGATCAATGGCGATTTACATTGAGAGTAGTGACTCTATTTGCAAAATATCTGATTGAATAGAAACTAGAAAATTTCTGAATGGAACTATATTTTGGTGGTACAGTGTGGATTTTTTGTTACGTTGTCAAGATATTTCCAGTAACAGTTCAATAATAATAATAATAATAATAATAATAATAATAATAATAATAATAATAATAATAATAATAATGCAATGGAACCATATATGCAAGCACGTCACAGTATTATCATTATTTTCAGCTTTGAAGTGGCATGTGACCATTACATTAAGGAATGGCAATGGGACGCCATATGCCAACACCTGAAAGGTTTAATTTTGCTTGGATTGTTTACGCCAGCACCCAAAGTAGTGGTGGCACTCAAGTTTATTGTTGGAGTTTTTTTATTTTAATTGTTGTATCTGGGAACATGGATTGTTGGCACTCCCACTGCTGTTGACTTCTGATGTAGGCATAAAAAGATAATAAAGCTTCAGTACATTAAAAGGAAATAAAAAGAATTCCCAAGTACTATTTGAAGAAAAATAGAGTTATCCCCAAAGTAATTTGACTCTCAAAAGAAAAGAAAGAAGACAAGAAAATATAAACAGTACTTTAAAAAGTACAGAAAAGGTATAAATGGAAAGATATTAATAGTCAACTGTTAAACAATGGAAAATCCAGGATGTCTGGTTTTATTGTAGTTATCTGTTAATTATTTGAGTGGGAAGAACAAAGTTCAGAGATGCTGTTTGTTAGTAATACATCTAGCTTGACAATATTATTTGTTTAGAATTTTGTGATAAATGAAGAAATAATTTCTTAAGCTGTGGTTTGCCCTGAATAAATTAACTTTAAAAAACAAAATAAAAAAAAATGTAACTTAGAGAGAGAGAGAGAAATTAATCATTATATGATTTTAGTTCACAACTGCCAGTGATGTAATAGTCGGGGTTGAACTATGGTTCCTCCAGGACATGCAAGTTACCTGAAGATACTAGCATTAATAATTTAGGAGTAAAGGAGACCACTCACTGAATAGCAGAAGCATTGAGTTATCAACAGGTAGGTAGGTAGGTAGGTAGGCAGGCAGGCAGGCAGGCAGGCAGGCAGGGGCTTTGAGGGAGGCAGCAAATTCTCTGCTGGGAATGCAGGATGAAGGCATGGCAGCTGCAGCAGTTCATGAAGAAGCCTGGCCAACCATAGTTGGCATATCTTCAGTGAAGAGAACTCCCTTGCTTTTTGATAGCATGACTCTCCTAATCTATACCTGCCAAGTTGTCCCAATCTGTATCTGCCAAGTTGAAGTCACCTTCTATTGGAATGGCATGATCAGGAAACTTATTAACAATGTTTTACAAGTTCTCTCCAAGGCACTCTACCACTACAGCTCCTGATGTAGGTGGTCTATAAAAGCATCCAATTACCATTTCGATCAACCTTTGATAACATTTGGAATTCATAAGTTCACTGGATATCATCGAATTCTTTACAGTAAGAAATGCGCCACTATCATTAATGACTAGCCCAACCTCATGATAAATATTCGATTCAGAACTTAAAGAGTTTTGTTGTTATTCACTTCTGGTTTCTACCAACTTTCTGTTTCTTATACTATCTGGGCACTTCCTGCATGCAGCCATGTCTGACTTATTAAGGGGAGCACAACAATTCCACATCCGCCAGCTGACAATGAGGAATTTGCACCCAATACCGTTACAGAATCAACTGAGGCTCCAGTTTAGACCTTCCATTCTGCTCCTAACTGGAGGACTAAGATTGAATCTGGGTATGATGCTACAAAATAGTCAGCTTAGCTTGCGCCCCACGTGCAATGCTGGTTGGCTTCCCCAAATGAAACCAAGGAGGGTGGTCTCAGAACACAAGCAGCAGTCATCATCCATGGCACTACATGCCACTGTTCACAGCTGATTGCAACCAGTGTTCTTTATAGCCACCAGCAGAGCCTCCTCCATGCCTCAGACTAGACGTACTGTGCCAAAAGGCAGTCGTAGCAGTGTACACTAAAAAAAAGTAGTTGTGAACCCTTTCAGAGTGTGCTTTGTTTCTCTGTATGGCAAGTTTACTTTGTGCCACAGAATGTGTGAAGCTTGCAGTGGAAGTGTGGAGGAAAGTTGCTAACATTTAAGATCAGTGATTTGCTCATGTTCTGTGTGCAGGAGTATTTTAAGAAGGCGAGAGAGAATGGTGTGACCTAACTACCTCTAATGAAGATGACTGAAAGAACTATAAATGCTTTGAAGATACAAAAAAAAATGTTCTGAAAGTTTGTGAGGAAAAATACTGTGCAGAACAGGTAGCGACTAGTTCATCTAAGCTAAAGACATTTGGTAAAAAGAGGAAGATAAAAGAACAATTCATGAACTTGGATTTGTTCCAAAAAAGATGCTGTTTATCGCCATACACACAGATATTACAAGAGAAAAGAAGATACAACAATTAAAAAACTACATGTACTTGGGAAGAACTTAAACTGCTTACTTTGTTATTTTAATTTTGTTAGTTATTGCATTCACATGAGGTTTTCAGATCCATTTGAGCATTCCTCTCATACAAAATTATCATTATTGTAGATAGTGCACATCCTGCTGCTTTTGTTCAGATGTGCAAATAATAGTTAAACAAAATCATTTTATACATAGGAGTGCCAGCGACAAGGATACTATAACCCCGTAAAGAGAACTCAATACTGCAGGTTGATAGGAAGTGTGGGAAGAGCCAGTAGGGAATTGCACAGATGTTGCTATACAACCGTACTGCGAGCACACACAATGGCAAACTGACAATGTCGCCCCAGTCCACTCTCAACTGTGGTTTGCTGCCAACCACTTTGTTATTCTGATCCAGGTATAGTCTTCTCAACCCCACCTTTGCTTAACAAGCATTTTTCTGCAACTGACACTGCATCAACTTATGGAGTATAATAGAGTCAAGAGACTGGCCAAAGGAACACTTAACATGTAATAGAATGACACATTGAGATATGGATAACATGCTTAGATCATTAAATGGGTCTGTTAACATTAGGCTTACAGCTTACCATGACAAATGTTATATCTAGCAGGCTAAAACTGTGACTGTCTAATACGAGGCACACTCCTGAACAACTGCACATCTGTAAAGGCTTGTTGAGTCATCAGATTTGAAAAGCATGGAGAACATGCCAAATTTCAGAGTTAGCATTCATACGCTCTGGTCAAAACCTGTCAGCGGCATAGCAGGAATGATTGGATATTGATCTCGGGTGATTCCAAAGGAGCTAAATGTGTTTTCAGATGGCAGAAGAAAGCAATCAGATGTCTATTAGGATTCATGCCCAGAGAGATCTGCAGAAGCTACTTTATAACATTGCCCAGCCTGTACATATAACTTTTTAATGTATGCTACAGAACAAGTGAAAAAATTCAACATGATACTTAATAGAGACACTTAATTAAGAAACAACTGACAAGTACAGGGAAAAGGAATACAGTAGAAGAAGAATGGGTAGTTTCGAAAGATGGAATAGTGAAGGCAGCAGAGGATCAAGTAGGTAAAAAGACAAGGGCTAGTAGAAAACCTTGAGTAACACAATATATACTGAATTTAATCGATGAAAGGAGAAAATATAAAAATGCAATATACGAAGCAGGTGAAAGGGAAAATGAGATCGAGGAAAAAGTGCAAAATGGCTAAGCAGGAATGACTAGAGGACAAATTTAAGGATGCAGAAGCATATAGCAGTAGGGATGGGACAGATGCTGCCTAAAGGAAAATTAAACAAACCTTTGGAGAAAAGAGTACCACCTGTATGAACGTCAAGAGCTCAGACGGAAAACCAGTCCTAAACAAAGAAGGGAAAGCAGAAAGATGGAAAGAGTATATAAAGGGTTTATACAAGGGAGATGGACTTGAGGCAATATTATGGAAATGGAAGAAGATATAGATGAAGATAAAGATGAGAAGGGAGATATGATGCTGCAAGAAGAATTTGACAAAGCACTGAAAGACTTCAGTCGAAACAAGGCCCTGGCAGTAGACAACATTCCATTAGAGCTACTGATAGCCTTGGGAGAGCCAACCAGACAAAATTCTTCCATCTGGTGAGTAAGACGTATGAGACAAGTCAAACACCCTCAGACTCCAAGAATAATATAATAATTCCAAATCCAAAGAAAGCAGACGCTGACAGGTGTGAAAATTACTGAACTATCAGTTTGCAAAAACTAACACGAATCCTTTACAGAAGAATGGAAAAACACGTAGAAGCTGACCTCGGGGAAGATTAGTCTGGATTCAGGAGAAATGTTGGAACACACAACGCAATACTGACCCTACGACTTCTTATAGAAGATAGGTTAAGGAAGAGCGAACCTATATTTATAGCATTTGTAGGCTTAGAGAAAGCTTTTGACAATGTTGACTGAAATAAACTCTTTCAAATTCTGAAGGTGGCAGGGGTAACAGGTTTTTTAAAATTTGTACAGAAACGAGATAGAAGTTATAAGAGTTGAAGGGCACGTAAGGGAAGCAGTGGTTGAAAAGGGAGTGTGGCAGGGTTGTAGCCTACCCCAATGTTATTCAATCTGTATACTGAGCAAGCAGTAAAGGAAACAAAAGAAAAATTTGGAATACGGATTAGGGTCCTGGGAGAAGAAATAAAAACTTTGAGGTTTGCTGCAAAACACTTGGAAGATCAATTGAACGGAATGGACAGTCTTGAAAAGAGGAATAAGATGAACAACAATGGAATTTAGATGAATTAAATCAGAAGACGCTTAGGGAATAGGATTAGGAAATGAGTCACTTAAGGTAGTAAAGGAGTTTTGTTATTCGGGAAGCAAAGTAACTGATGTTGGCCGAAGTAGGGAAGATATAAAATGTAGACTGGCAATGGCATAAAAACTTTTCTGACAAAGAGAAATTTGTTAACATCAAATATAGATTTAAGTGTCAGAAAGTCCTTTCTGAAAGTATTTGTATGGACAGTAGCCATGTATGGAAGTGAAACATGGGTGATACACAGTTTAAACAAGAAGAGAATAGAAGCTTTTGAAATAAGGTGCTGCAGAACAATGCTGAAGATTATATTGGTAGACCACATAACCAATGAGGTGGTACTGAATAGAATTGGGGAGGAGAGAAATTTGTGGCACAACCTGACTAGAAGAAGGGATCAGTTGGTAGGACACATTCTGAGGCATCAAAGGATCCCCATTTTAGTACTGGAGGAAGGGGGGGGGGGGGGGGGGAAATCATAGAGGAAGACCAAGAGATGAATACAGTAAACACATTCAGAAGGACGTAGATTGCAACAGTTACTCGGAGATGATGGGGCCTGCACATGATAGAACAACATGGAGAGCTGCATCAAACCATTCTTTGGACTGAAGACCACAACAACAACAACAACAACAACAACAACAACAACAACAACAACAACAACAGCTTAATGTACCTGTACGCAACTCCTGGAACCGTCACTTGTTGGATTTACCTTTCTTTAGACTTGCTATAGTCCATACTTCCATGCTAACTACTTGAGCATAATTTTTTACAATAAATTATCACACTCAGATGGTCCAGTACCATTAAATAAATTTAAGACTGTATTACAAATTTATCTAAAATGCAATTAATTCTATTCAACTGAAGAATACCTAGAAACCAACAAGACTTTTTTCCCAAAATCGTGCATAAAAAAATACAGGGTTGTCTTACATTCACAGGTAAAGCTTTGGCTGCCAAAGTCAACATATTAACATTGTGTAACAGCTTAGCTACGTGTTTTCTTACATACACAGATGAAGCTTTGGTAAGTGACGTCATACAAAAATTTTATTTGACAATTTCAGGATGTGGGAAAAGGTTAGTGGCACCCAGATGGTCAAATATGGATGGTAATGGTGATCAGGCAGCAAATTTTGTCATGCAGCCAAATTTGGGAATGCATCCTGATACCTTGATTTTTATGAAATCTACCATGTTTGTGCCTGGATTTAAATGAGATCAGAACTGAACCAATTTTATAAATGGACAAATACTCGGCTATAGTATACATTCCTACAGGAGACAAATTAATTCTACTATGTAAATGTTACATAGAATGCACGAAAAGTGTCATAATAAATGTAACATGAAGTTCAAATTGTATCGACAAAATGGATGTAAGTCACAAGATAGACTTTGTTGATAAATGTAGATCTACAAGTTTGTGGGATACAATTGGTTCATGCCCACACAAACCTATTCTTTGTGATGTGAGAGCCACCAACAACAGTGCAGCTACAAGAGAATTTGATGTCACAGAAGAAAGTGTTCATAGGTGGTGTCAGATGAACAATAAATTCTGGATTGCTGTTCTATGCACCAAACTTTCTGGGGATCAAATATCAGAAGACTTCATGAACTCAAAAAGCGGGTTGCTTAATATTTGTGACAGAGATACAATTAAGGTCTACTGATTCTTTGAGTAATAGAAATAAAGAGAAACTTTCCATCTGCTTGCATTGCAGAACTCAATGCATGTACTCATGGCATATTATAATGATGATGATGATGATGATGATGGGGCTCACATTAAAGTGCAGAACAATGCAAGATCAGTGACTTCCTACAGCTTTCAACAAAAATCTATACTGCACAACACAATTAATTGGTCACTCTTTTGAAACCACAAAATTCTCTCCCATTGCCACACAGAAGTTTGAAGTTTGGCTTGAACCTACAACCTTCCTCTGGAATGGTACAAAGACCTGACACCCTGCAGCTTCACCGTCAGGCTCAGTGTGGCTTCAAATGGCAAGATATCAATGCAAATGAACAAAGTACCAAAGCTCAGAAGTTCATGAGAGGTGTAAGGTGGGTTAATGATGTCATATTGACACCAAATTTCACAGCAATTCTGCCCAATGCTGCTGTAGTTGAGTCACACGATGGGAAGGTCACACTCCCTTTTACCCACATTTCACTCCTTTTGAGGTCTCTACAATGGTGGTCAGCATTGAAATCATTCGGTTCTCTTATGGGTGGCCGATGGAAACATTTCAGACACATCACCACTCAGTATTGAAATGTAAAGGCCTTGTGGGTTGGGGGCATGAATAAAAACCCCTCTTCCTTTGGGGCTTTGACTCCCATATATTTTGCAGTGTGCATAGCAACAGAATTACGTTCCTGACAATCTTTGACAATACAGGCTTCTGCTGCCCCCTCCCCATTTCAATCAACTCTTTGCTACAAACATTTTCCCTTTCCCATTAAAGTGTACTGTGACCACCATTTTTGCTTTAGTGTACAGGTTGGAACCACCAGTGACCGTTTAAAACTATTCAACAAAATGTAAACATGAGCTGAAGCATCAAAAGGGGTGTTTATGCTTGTTCAGTCCTTTCGTGGCGTGATCATGGATGGAAGGACATTGATACATACAACAGTAAAATGGCAAAAGTCCCCTCTAAAATCAACCGCCACCCCCTTCCTCACCAGCTTGGCAACACCCTCGTTGCCACCAGTGTTCCTTCATTGAGCACTTTAAATATGTACTTGTACAGAGACAGTCAGTCTATGATTCTCACCAGCCAGGGTGATAAGCACCCTTTTTCACACATCTCAGATGAGTGATCCTATGTCGCTGAACTAGCGTCTGCTGTTTCTATGTGAAAGCTAAGGGGTGTCTAAAGGGATGCCTGTCACACTGTGACTGTTTGTAACAACTTTTGTAGGTGGCTCTTAGATAATTTACATGAATAAAACAGTTTGTAAATTAATGTGTCAATAATTGTCCATAAATGTCATAAATCACAACAGATTAAAAATATATATGCCTCATGGAGCCTCTTCGAAAAATGGGGTTGTCTTATATTCAGGATTGCCTTTGTTCGGGCAAACATCGCACAAGTTTTTCCCAAGCAATAAGGAATACCCTTTAGTTTTTAAATTAGCTGACTATTTTCTGTGTATTTAATTGATTTTTTATAAAACTTGACTCTACTGTTATCTTTGATGAAGTTAATTTTATGAGAAATATTGAAATGGGAATAAAGATTCTGATTCAATCTACTTTCAGAAGTTTGTTCATGTGCTGTAAAGACTTTTGGACACAGTATGTGGTATTAGGACTGAAGTATGCTTTTTATGAGTAACAAACTCATTAACCAGTGCAAGCTATACTTGTTGCATCGTAACCGTCTGAAGGAAGAGTATCAATGACATTGGTATATTTTTTTGTGATTCAGTTCTATCTACTCTCACAACCAACATTAAAATTATTGATTGTATATCTTAAAATGGTTTTACAGCCCAAAAATCTACACTTTTGGGCATCTAATGATTGGAAACGTCATTACATACCTAGAAAATTTACTCGGCATTTGAAGCTTTCTTTACAAAGAATAAAGCAGAACAACATTCTTACATCAAGCAATAAAAATAATTTTATCTATTTTGTAAAATAATGGCCACTTTCCAAGTGTCATAAATGAACTTTGCTCACTTATAGTATTAGAAGACATTTAACAACCGTCAAACCACTACTGTGATATCGATGCCACATAATTTCAAAGGTTGGAACTACCACGAGACACCAACGGCAGCGCCCTCTAGCTGGTGCTGTGCATCTCGACAAGCTCCACAACTGCTTCTGCCCATTTGATCAGGTGCAGTCACCCAGGACAATGTGCTTCAACTTCGCACCACCTTGCAAGTTATGTAATATGTTTGTGTATGTTCATCCACTAGTAAAGGTGCTTTCAATGTATCGCCAGGACCGAGAGATTAGTACCTTTTCCTGTTCCTGTTCCTTACCCAAGCGCCGCCTCCCAGGTGGGATACAAACACTACAATAGATTTTACCACACATTTTACAGGCACTGAAGCCTACTGGTTTTGCAGATCTCAATAAAACCTCAATTCCCATAACAAATTTGTGACATCTTCATACAGGCAACCATTCAAAGTTTGATACAGTCCTGCTACCCCACACCCACCCACCCGTCCACCCCCTCCGACCCTGAGTGCACTCACAAAATACAAAAACAAACAAATTTTATTTTCAACAAAAAATCTACAAATATGATTAACCATAACTAGATTAATGAACATTATAAGAAATTACCATCACAAACTGTCTGGCACCAACAAGAAATGAAACAGCAAATGAATACTGAACACTATACGTTTCTCAGCAATTTAAATATTATACTTGCAAACCCTTTTCACAGACAAACGAAATGAAAGATACTAGTGAAACTAAATCACTTTGGTGACAGTTGTATACAAAAACTTCAAAGCTTGGTAAACTAAAATAATGTAAGAAAGCTCCTACAAACCATGTAGATGATATCCTTGTTCACCATTGTGGTATCGGCTATCACCACCTCCATCATATGCTGTAACATGTCCCATACTATGTTTCGTTTCATGTAGTACAAAACCACCTCCTATATTCCCAAGTAGTTGTGGTGCAGGGTACGTTGGAAGCTGCTGCTGAAGGTGAATTGGTGCAGGTTGCTGATACCTGTGAATTAATAAAATGGTGTTTTACTGCAACGTAACAACTATCAAGCCTTATCCTCTTCGAAATTCCTTGACAATGATAATATTATTGAATCTTATTGCTGATGTTTCAAACCTCCTAAAAAAAGCTGAGTACCTTGAGAAACTTAAACCAACAGGCCACCTCAATAATGAGCATTTAACACTATGTTTTCTTTTTTCTCCACTGACAGGCAGAAGTGGGGGGCCAGAGGAGTCGATGGGGTGAGTGAGTGAGGGGAGGGGATGTTAGGGAGTGGAGGGAGGGTAAGGAGAGGGAGGGGAGGGATGTGGGAGGGAGGGAAGGGAGGGGGAGAGGTTAAGGTGAGGGAGGGGGAGAGGGGATGGAGTGTTAGAGGGGATGGAGTGTTAGAGGGGATGGAGGGGGAGATGGGATGGAGGGGGAGATGGGATGGAGGGGGAGAGGGGAGTGAGGGGGAGAGGGGAGTGAGGGTGAGATGGGAGTGAGGGTGAGAGGGGAGTGAGGGTGAGAGGGGAGTGAGGGAGAGAGGGGAGTGAGGGAGAGAGGGGAGTGAGGGAGAGAGGGGAGTGAGGGAGAGAGGGGAGTGAGGGAGAGAGGGGAGTGAGGGAGAGAGGGGAGTGAGGGTGAGAGGGGAGTGAGGGTGAGAGGGGAGTGAGGGTGAGAGGGGAGTGAGGGTGAGAGGGGAGTGAGGGTGAGAGGGGAGTGAGGGTGAGAGGGGAGTGAGGGTGAGAGGGAAGTGAGGGTGAGAGGGAAGTGAGGGTGAGAGGGGAGTGAGGGTGAGAGGGGAGTGAGGGTGAGAGGGGAGTGAGGGTGAGAGGGGAGTGAGGGTGAGAGGGGAGTGAGGGTGAGAGGGGAGTGAGGGTGAGAGGGGAGTGAGGGTGAGAGGGGAGTGAGGGTGAGAGGGGAGTGAGGGTGAGAGGGGAGTGAGGGTGAGAGGGGAGTGAGGGTGAGAGGGGAGTGAGGGTGAGAGGGGAGTGAGGGTGAGAGGGGAGTGAGGGTGAGAGGGGAGTAAGGGTGAGAGGGGAGTGAGGGTGAGAGGGGAGTGAGGGTGAGAGGGGAGTGAGGGTGAGAGGGGAGTGAGGGTGAGAGGGGAGTGAGGGGGAGAGGGGAGTGAGGGGGAGAGGGGAGTGAGGGGGAGAGGGGAGTGAGGGGGAGAGGGGAGTGAGGGGGAGAGGGGAGTGAGGGGGAGAGGGGAGTGAGGGGGAGAGGGGAGTGAGGGGGAGAGGGGAGTGAGGGGGAGAGGGGAGTGAGGGGGAGAGGGGAGGGAAAGGAGGCGAGTGGAAGGAGGCGAGTGGAAGGAGGCGAGTGGAAGGAGGCGAGTGGAAGGAGGGGAGGGGAAGGAGGGGAGGGGAAGGAGGGGAGGGGAAGGAGGGGAGGGGAAGGAGGTGAGGGGAAGGAGGGGATGGGAAGTAGGGGATGGGAAGTAGGGGAGGGGAAGGAGGGGAAGGAGGGGAAGGAGGGGAAGGAGGGGAAGGAGGGGAGGGGAAGGAGGGGAAGGAGGGGAAGGAGGGGAGTGGAAGGAGGGGAGGGGAAGGAGGGGAGGGGGAGGGGCGAGGGGAAGGAGGGGAGGGGAAGGAGGGGAGGGGAAGGAGGGGAGGGGAAGGAGGGGAGGGGAAGGAGGGGAGGGGAAGGAGGGGAGGGGAAGGAGGGGAGGGGAAAGAGGGGAGGGGAAAGAGGGGAGGGGAAAGAGGGGAGGGGAAAGAGGGGAGGGGAAAGAGGGGAGGGGAAAGAGGGGAGGGGAAAGAGGGGAGGGGAGGGGAAGGAGGGGAGGGGAAGGAGGGGAGGGGTAGGACGGGAGGGGAGGGGAAGGACGGGAGGGGAAGGACGGGAGGGGAAGGAGGGGAAGGAGGGTAGGGGAAGGAGGGGAGGGGAAGGAGGGGAAGGAGGGGAGGGGAAGGAGGGGAGGGGAAGGAGGGGAGGGGAAGGAGGGGAGGGGAAGGAGGGGAGGGGAAGGAGGGGAGGGGAAGGATGGGAGGGGAAGGAGGGGAGGGGAAGGAGGGGAGGGGAAGGAGGGGAGGGGAGGAGGGGAGGGGAAGGAAATGAGGGGAAGGAGGGGAGGGGAAGGAGGGGAGGGGAAGGAGGGGAGGGGAAGGAGGGGAGGGGAAAGAGGGGAGGAGAAGGAGGGGAGGGAGGAGAAGGAGGGGAGGGAGGAGAAGGAGGGGAGGGGAAGGAGGGGAGGGGAAGGAGGGGAGGGGAAGGAGGGGAGGGGAAGGAGGGGAGGGGAAGGAGGGGAGGGGAAGGAGGGGAGGGGAAGGAGGGGAAGGGAAGGAGGGGAGGGAGGGGAGTGGAAGGAGGGGGAAGGAGGGGGGAAGGAGGGGGGAAGGAGGGGGGAAGGAGGGGGAAGGAGGGGGGAAGGAGGGGGGAAGGAGGGGGGAAGGAGGGGGAAGGAGGGGGAAGGAGGGGAGGGGAAGGAGGGGAGGGGAAGGAGGGGAGGGGAAGGAGGGGAGGGGAAGGAGGGGAGGGGAAGGAGGGGAGGGAGGGAGGGAGGGGAGGGGAGGCTGTAAGTACAAGTATTATTAAAGTAACATCAATAGCGTTATCAAAATCTAGGAACACCAGATGAAACAACAATTCATATTCATTACTCTGATCTGTAATGCATTCACAAGCTGCAAATAGTCATTTGCAGTATATCCACTTCTAAAGTCAGCTTGTTCCTTTGCAATCCAGTGTAGTTTCTGTGCACCTGATGATTTTTAATGAATATCTTTTGCATTATGGACAGGGGGCTGATGGGTCTTATTTGATGCCACGCTTTTTTGCATCTCATGAAGACCAGACCCCACATTCTGCAAGTTCCTATTATATCTGTTTGCCTCCAGTTTTAACCATCTCATTTGAAACATCATTGACCTCCAGTTATGGTTCCATTCTTCATAACTTAACTGGCTCTCCCTGTCTCATTTGTCATTACTTCCCAAATATAATTATTTTCAGAATGAGGTATTTGTGTTCTTATTCTTTAACTACACTAGTGTGAATGACATCTTTCAATGCTTACTCAGTTGGCTTGTTGCCATTAGTTAATATTTTGTTTGCAATCTTGACTGATAAAGTAAGGTATCCATCCAACATAAATTTTTGTATAAATATTTTTCTTTCTTAACGGTTTCATCACACACTCTCAAATCCATTAAAAGAAACTGACAAATTGTTTTGTTCGACTGACCATAATCTATCACATTCCTATTATCATTTGCTTAAATATCTAACCACCTTTATAACACCTGCTTTGACGTATCATTTTCTTTTGCCTCCTTCTTTTGCCATCTGCACATGTACCTTTGTCCAAGAGAGCCGATTTGTTAATTCAAATGGAAAACAATAATTTCTTCTGAAGCAGTTTGAAAAATACTATTCACATAGAACATCTCTCACAAATATTACGAGGTAAAGTCTCCTGATAGACATGATATTACATTATTTAGTTACATAAAAAATATTAACAGTGGTGACATTCAATTTTTGGTAAAATATGATTATATGTAACATTAAATCAGATTGCTTGCTGAATAAAAAAGTACCTATGTGACAGGAAATGCAGTTAGCACCATGGAGCACAAGGAAATTTAATAGAACAACAAGAAGCAGGAAGCATGTGCAAAAACATCAGGTGGGAATTGCTTATATGGAAGGAACAAACTTTGTAAGATTATCACTGTATGTCTGAAAATTCTTAATTTCAGTGATGGTTAGTAACACCATTACTTTTAACACATTTTATATAATGTCAGTTGCATCATTAGCCATGTGTGTATGCTGTAGCAGATTTGCTCTTAAAGTGTACATCTTTTTTGATGAACATTTAAAACCATGAAAGAAAACATTTGTATCAGGGTAAGAAAATGCCAACTGGCATGAGATTGCAAGCATTTATCAAGAAATTTAGCCACATAATTACAGTTTGACAGCTGTGAGATACAAAAAGTTATTTCACTGTCTTGTTTAATACTTTCTTTGAAATCTGGAACAGGATTAACAACAAATTCATCCTTAATTCTTGTTATATCACTGTGGTCCACTAAAGCTAAAAGAGGGCTGCCAGAGTTATTTTTATTATGACCTCTTGATGAGAATGAGTCATATGCACATTCATAATAGTTCACCTGTCTTGTGACAAAGATGTATACATCAGTGGAATTAGAGTCACAAGTGTTCAGGTAAGGAATATACATAGCATCGCAAACTACTGCTTATGGTGATGTTAAACACTACAAAGAAGGAAATAACTTATACTTCTCCTCCTACGAAGATTCCCTACACACACACACACACACACACACACACACACACACACACACACACACAAAGAAATGTAATAAAATATTTACTAGACTTGTTCATCCAACTTCTTGTGTATGATAGATAAGATTAAATTTGAACATTGGTATTTACACAACCTGTACTTTTAGAAAAATCACTGAAAATACTGGAACATCTGCAAACTCTCATGGAGCCCCACTGACTGCTAAATCACAGCACAAACTCCTGCAGAATGAAATATATCTTAAACAATAGATATTAAAATCTGAAAGTGAATAGTTTCAATTATAGAAGCAAATTAAAAAAAAAAAAAAAAAAAAAGAACCTGGTTGTATCTGTCCATAAAGGCCGTTGGGGAGATTCCTGGTAGCTCACTAATTCTGGAGGCAAAACAGGAGCTTGTTGTGCCCAAGTGCGCCGTTGTGGCTGTGGTTGTGACTGCGGTTGTGTCTGCAGAGGTGAAAGATTTTGAAACTGCTGTTCATGAAGGAAGAATTGGCCATGGTGATGTTGCATGAGCTGCTGCTGCTGTTGCTGCTGCTGCTGTTGCTGCTGCTGCTGTTGTTGGTGTTGATGCTGGTGCAGCTGCTGTTGCTGTTGGTGTTGGTGCTGCAGCAAGTCCTGCATCTGGTGTTGCTGCTGGTGCTGCACCAAATCCTGCATCTGGTGTTGCTGTGATGCCAATCTTTGTATATCAGCCTGGAGCTCATGTAAACTTGAATTCATCCTAAAACAATATTTTTTTCTCATTTTTAAATATTCCTGATATTATAATTAGGTGGCAAAATTCAAATTACTTCTTGCTTACATTTTTCCCAGGAACGACAGTTTCCTGAGTTACAGAAGTTTTTAAAACAATATATGAGTAAGGCTACAAATATAGTAAGAGCTAAAAAATATTCTTTAAAAACTTTTGATTATCCACACACTAGTGTAAAAAATTTAGATGATAAAACCCAAAATGAAATCATGTGCACTTGACATCTCTTTCTACTAAATAGAAGGATTTCATAAAACATAGTAATAATAATAATTTTGTTTGTTTGTGTGTGTGTGTGTGTGTGTGTGTGTGTGTGTGTGGGTGAGAGAGAGAGAGAGAGAGAGAGAGAGAGAGAGAGAGAGAGAGAGAGAGAGAGAAATCATGAAAACCATGTTAATGATATGATGAGAAGACAAAAGTGGTAACAAAGGATGTTAATTATGTAAATTTGCACTTTGCTCTCCACCTTGGAAAAAGGATGGAAAAGAGAGTTTGTCAGCTATCAGTATCGTTTATGAGCCTAGCAAATCGTCTAATCATAAACTGGACAGATATTTTTTAATATATTTTACAAATAATCTTTTTCAACTCTTCCAGTATCCAGTGTAATTTGAGCAATGTTACACAATAGGCTAAATTTTTTTTAAAAAAAGCTGCAAGTAAACAAAGAAGAAACATGTTTCATTATCCACACTGAGAACTATAACATTTTTCACAGTGGTAAATTACTTTAAGAGCAAATCTCAGAACCATCACCGGAGAAAAACTGATGTGCTTATAGGTCTGGAGCTACAAATTTTATAGCCCAAGTTTACTAGACTTTTTTATTTGAAAGATTGTTTATTGTTTCTGTCATATCTCTGAATATTTACAATTCCTCCTGGGGACACCCTGTGTATGTTCAATTATCTATCATCATGCCTGGAAGTAAGAGACATCCTACCCCTGATGGTCTCTACCCCTTCTAGGATGGTCTTCCACCTCCTACCCAATGTACAGAACATTGTGGTCCATTCCTAATCCATTACCACAGGGGTCATATCCCTGTGGAAGACCCAGGTGCATTATCCCCCAATTACTCATCCAACAGATTCTCCTCTGGCCCTGTCACAGGCTTATTGTATTCTATCAGAGGCATGGTCACCAGTGAAAACAACAATGTCATACCAGTTCTCCCATAATCACAGTACAGAATCTAATGTGTGTATGACCACAAACTGGCTGTCCACCAGAATGAATGGCCACAACCAAACTGTGGTCAAGAACACAGTTGATCACCCAGTGGCGAAATATGCTGCTGAGCACAACATGCTCGAATTCAATGGCTGCTTCACAACCCATGACACCTGTATCCCTCCATCCAGTACCAGCTTCATTGTCTTATCAATTCTGATGTTCTAGCTCACAGATGCTTATTGCTCATGGTCTGTAACTGATACACAAGTATCTGTAGTAATAATAGCATTTTGTTCAGTATATATGCAATTAAATCTGGTAATATGGGTTTCTGTCAGTAGCGAGTACCTATCCTGCATACGATTCAGTTACATAATAATTAAATGTTGCGCTGGCCCTTTGTGTAGGCTCATTATTGTAGTGATGCGATTGATGACAAAAATCAGAAAGTTCTTTTAACAGTCACATAATGCTAAAAGTATTAAGAAGAATAATCTCAATAAACTGAAAATAGGGTCTTTTAATATTTTCCAATTTATATAAGGCCAGAGGTACAGTTTTTTTTATTAATAGTAATATCTATAAATAAGTACACTGCCATTGCATATAGGCAGCTATCCTGGAGCATCAAGCCCCACTGAAAAAATAATTAAGCAATTCATTTAATGGATTATCGTGTAATATTAAAGAAAGATTTTTAATCCATAGTGAGTAAGATGGATGTCTTCATGTTGGGATATGGATGACATTTCTGGTGATAGCACCCTGAGAAAACTTAGCCGTGGCTTTTAAGAAGCATTTCATGCAATAGAAATAATGGCACAGCTAGCATTGTATGAAGCAGTATTCAATTTAAATTCATTTAAAAAAATTATGCGATAATGCACGTCATGAAATCTAGTCCTCGATACTTCTACTGTTCTTCATCTACATACATAACTCCAGGAGCCATCAGATTGTGCATGAGGGAGGATATATTGCACCACCATTATTCACTTCCTTTCCTGTTCCACTCGCAAATAGTGCGAGGCAAAAATGACAGTCTATATGCCTCTCTACGAGCCCTAATTTCTCCTACCTTCATAATCATTATGCAAAATGTTTGTTGGCCACAGTAGAATCATTCTGCAGTCAGCTTCAAATGCTGGTTCTCTGAATTTTGTCAACAGTGTTCTTTAAAATGAATCTCTAAGTCAGTGGCTTCCTTCACTTCTAAATTATTTACATTGAGCACATGAAATAATGAATAGGTTTCATGTTATGATTGGATTCACTACTTCCTACCAGACAGAGCTCAACAAACCAGTCAAAAATGTCCCAAGCTAAGCAAGGCTGTTTTTAGTCGATCATGTTGTTTGTAGGTCCATCTGAACATCATAAACCCACAGTGAAACACAGAATGACCTGCAGAGAATCAACACTTGGTGCAAGATGTAGCAGTTATGCTTGATGTAAATATACAGGGTGTTTCAAAAATGACCAGTATGTTTGAAACGGCAATACAAATTAAACGAGCAGCGATAGAAATACACCGTTTGTTGCAATATGCTTGGGACAACAGTACATTTTCAGGCAGACAAACTCTCGAAATTACAGTAGTTACAATTGTCAACAACAGATGGCGCTGCGGTCTGGGAAACACTATAGTACGATATTTTCCACATATCCACCATGCGTAGCAATAATATGGCATAGTCTCTGAATGTAATTACCCGAAACCTTTGACAACGTGTCTGGCGGAATGGCTTCACATGCAGATGAGATGTACTGCTTCAGCTGTTCAATTGTTTCTGGATTCTGGCGGTACACCTGGTCTTTCAAGTGTTCCCACAGAAAGAAGTCACAGGGGTTCATGTCTGGCGAATAGGGAGGCCAATCCACGCCGCCTCCTGTATGTTTCGGACAGCCCAAAGCAATCACACGATCATCGAAATATTCATTCAGGAAATTAAAGACGTCGGCCGTGCGATGTGGCCGGGCACCATCTTGCATAAACCACGAGGTGTTCACAGTGTCGTCTAAGGCAGTTTGTACCGTCACAAATTCATGAAGAATGTCCAGATAGTGTGATGCAGTAATCGTTTCGGATCTGTAAAATGGGCCAATGATTCCTTTGGAAGAAATGGCGGCCCAGACCAGTAATTTTTGAGGATGCAGGGACGATGGGACTGCAACATGGGTCTTTTCAGTTCCCCATATGCGCCAGTTCTGTTTATTGACGAAGCCGTCCAGGTAAAAATAAGCTTCGTCAGTAAACCAAATGCTGCCCACATTCATATCGCCGTGATCAATCCTGTGCACTATATCGTTAGCGAATGTGTCTCGTGCAGCAATGGTAACAGTGCTGTGGGGTTGCCACGTTTGAATTTTGTATGGATAGAGGTGTAAACTCTAGCGCATGAGACGATACGTGGACATTGGCGTCATTTGGACCACAGCTGCAACACGGCGAACGGAAACCCGAGGCCGCTGTTGGATCACCTGCTGCACTAGCTGCGTGTTGCCCTCTGTGGTTGCTGTACGCGGTCGCCCTACCTTTCCAGCACATTCATCCGTCACGTTCCCAGTCCGTTGAAATTTTTCAAACAGATCCTTTATTGTAGCGCTTTTCGGTCCTTTGGTTACATTAAACCTCCGTTGAAAACTTCGTCTTGTTGCAACAACACTGTGTTCTAGGCGGTGGAATTCCAACACCAGAAAAATCCCTTGTTCTAAGGAATAAACCATGTTGTCCACAGCACACTTGCACGTTGTGAACAGCACGCGCTTACAGCAGAAAGACGACGTACAGAATGGCGCACCCACAGACTGCGTTGTCTTCTATGTCTTTCACATCACTTGCAGCGCCATCTGTTGTTGAAAATTGTAACTACTGTAATTTCGAAAGTTTGTCTGCCTGAAAATGTACTGTTGTCCCAAGCATATTGCAACAAACGGTGTATTTCTATCGCTGCTCGTTTAGTTTTTATTGCCGTTTCAAATATACCGGTCATTTTTGAAACACCCTGTATGTACTATATTGTGCATAATTGAGTAGAAACAACCACTATTGTTTGATTACAAGCAGAATAGTAAGAAACATACAATGTCTGGGAGCAAACATCTGGAGCGACCTGAGTAAGTGCACCACCTGAGTAAGTGCACCACCTGAGTAAGTGCACCACCTGAGTAAGTGCACCACCTGAGTAAGTGCACCACCTGAGTAAGTGCACCACCTGAGTAAGTGCACCACCTGAGTAAGTGCACCACCTGAGTAAGTGCACCACCTGAGTAAGTGCACCACCTGAGTAAGTGCACCACCTGAGTAAGTGCACCACCTGAGTAAGTGCACCACCTGAGTAAGTGCACCACCTGAGTAAGTGCACCACCTGAGTAAGTGCACCACCTGAGTAAGTGCACCACCTGAGTAAGTGCACCACCTGAGTAAGTGCACCACCTGAGTAAGTGCACCACCTGAGTAAGTGCACCACCTGAGTAAGTGCACCACCTGAGTAAGTGCACCACCTGAGTAAGTGCAGCACATAAGTAAGTGCAGCACATAAGTAAGTGCAGCACATAAGTAAGTGCAGCACATAAGTAAGTGCAGCACATAAGTAAGTGCAGCACATAAGTAAGTGCAGCACATAAGTAAGTGCAGCACATAACAAAAACTGTTGGAAACAGAAGCATCACTAAGATTCACTGGAAGACTTTTTAGAAAATTTAAATATGACAATGGAAATTCCTTTGTGGGGTATGAATAAGTGAAGAGATAATGGTAAGAACTTGTTGAAGAAATGAGGTACTGAGCTGTCAGTAGGTACATACACAAGGCTGACAATGGTTTCGGTCTTTTTTATGTGCCTCAACTCAGGAGGTTATTGATTCATGAAGGAAATGGGTTACAAGACCTATGTTTGATTGTTTCTTTAGTATTGCTGGTTAATCTCTGTGACCATTAGCATTTATAAAGGAGATACAGAATATCCAAAGAGAGTGGGTACATCTAGTAAATGTGAGAATTTCAAGGCGATGCTCATCCAAAATCAGTGGAAAATGCTACAATTCTGCACTTGAGTTCCAAGACAAGCGAAGCAACATATTACTTCTTTCAACATGCCTCTCACAAGAGGACTACAATGGGGAGAATCAGGTCTTATTAACAGTCTGCCTTCCCATGCACCATTCATGAACAGATCAGAAGAAAGGGAGGGAGGGGGGAGGATTTGTAATGTGCCCTACTACTTGCTTTATTCTTTTTTTACTAATAGAGCACTTTTTTGTTTCAACACAATTATTTTTAAGGAAATAAAAAGGGCCAATGCTCCTACCTTTCATCTTGATTGAACAGTAATAAGATAGAAATGTCACAACTCACTGTCCTGCCATTTGGAAAAAATGTTCCCCACTCTACCTACTGTATCAAATGAAAACGAACATATAACTGAGGTGCAGTTCATGTGTTTACATGTGCACTTTAAGCCTAACAGTCTGTGCTGTATCCGTGATCGGAGCTATATAGACTTACACAATGTATACAACACTTGGGAGACGTGAATGTGGTTCTTGCTTATGGCAAACATTGCCAAGTTAGAGTGACATTGCAGTTGTATGCTGTAAAGTGTCAAGATTGTTAAAAGGTTTAAAAAAAACAAGAAACTGGAAATGTGAAGAAAAAAAATTGCAAAGCAAAATAATAGCAACAGATAAGAGATATGCAAGTTAAATTTTAGCAATGGTAACCCACATGTCACTATGAGGCAGCTTGACTATGTGAGAGGGCTTAGCCACATGACTGTTCTGCAATACCACTACCAAATCATTCCTTTTTTTTTTTCACATTTTGCTTCATCAACGACTTTCAAAATCTGTTACAGTTCCCCATAAGCTTCTACGAGAACTACAATGTGAGACTGTGCTTCTATGTAACATACTGTTTACGCATGAAGCACTATTTACCAACCATGGACAAATTTAAATAACCACAAATATCTACAGTTCCTTACAGACATGCTTGTGCAGTTATTGGTACATATTCCAGTGGATATCAGGCATTTCATAAGGCATCAACATGACAGATGATGTACGTACTGGTGAGGTTAAAATGTTTAGACTACACTGTTGACAGTTCCTAAATTTCGCATCAAGCTGAGAATAGTTACCAGAGATGAATGACACAAAAGTCGAATCCCACTGAACCTGACTATATCTGACAATCAAGAAAACCGAGAGAGAAGCAGGAAGAGGTGAGAGTGAGGTAAAAGTGTAAAGGTGGATGAGTTGACCCACCCAGAAATCAACAGGGGGCTGCTCCGAGACTTGTTAAGTAAGGGAGAAACACCCTCTGCATCTGACTTTCACACCCTCTATTACATCAAAAAATGTAACTACACATAAGTTGATAAAATCTCAGAAAAGAAAACAAACATTGATGATGAGACGATAAACAAACAATAGATGTCAAAGACTAAGAAGAAGAAGAAGAAGAAGAAGAAGAAGAAGAATTAAAAATGTGGCACCTGATCTGTAGAGGACAGGGCCCAGCCTCCGCAAATAGGCTCTTCACAGGGTTAATTCAAGAGGCACCTGTCGCAAGTTGGACTCCACAATGGTGTACTGTGTCCTTCATCCACAACATTGAAGGTGATTCTGAGCCATGCACCAAGCTACCGTAATCACGATGGGACAGGACCTGAGCTTTGTAGCGTCACAGAAGTTTAGAGTGGTCTGCAACCCAGCTGGTGTTACTGAGACAGTGAAGAGCACTACGGTGAGACCAGCACGAATTGCTTAATGCTGTTGAAGATGAGGAAGCCATGTCAACTGGGTATCAAAGTGCAATCCCTGTAAGTGATAAGACTCCACAACATTGAGCACTTGGCCACTGAGGTAGAGTTCTGGTTCTGGATGGATGGTATGACAGTGACAATAGTGCGTGATACATGTCTTGGTGGCATAAAACTGGAAGCCATGGGTGAGAGTTCAGGCCTGTGCCTTTTATATGGCAAACTGCAGTCAGTGCTCAGCAACACCCCCAGTTAAGGAGCAATAGTCGACGCAAAAGGTTTCAGCACACAAGAACGGTGACACTGTAACCCCACAGCTGCAGGTAGAACTTTGATCGCCACCAGAAAGAGGCATGCTCAATAAAGAGCTCCGTGTCACCCTGTTCTCTTGTTGGTGGTGGGTACTGTGGGAAGAACTAATTTTGAACTGGAAAGTACAGTGGGACAAGAAGTTCCAGATATAAACTGGGAGGGGGGGCCCCTTGAGATGCAGGGTAGCGAGAATGTGATGACACCATGTAATGTCATAAGCCTCTTGTAAGTCGAAAAAGATATAGATAAAAATGTTGATGTCAGGCGAAAGCTTGACCAGATTACAGACTCAGGACAGGCCAAATTGTCAGCAGTAGAATGGCCTTGGCATAACCTGCCCTGAGATAAAGAAAAAAAATCCCCAAAACTAAAGGTACAAACACACCCGTTGGCTCACCATGCGTTTGAGCAATATGTAGATAACATTAGCGAGGCTAACTGGGAGATAGCTGTCAATCTCAAAGGGGTGTTTACCCAGTTTCAGTACTGGGTCAGTCAGGCTCTCTCACCAATGATGAGTCAGGAACACACCCTCGCTGCTCCAGATACAGTTGAATATGGCAAGGATGTGATAAGTGTTTGATTATTTGGCTGTGTGTGTGGTCTGGCCCTGGAGTTGTATCAGGGCAAAGGGCGGGGGCACTGACAAATTTCCACTCACTGACTGGAACACTATATGGCTCCAGGTGACACGTAGTAAATGGTAAGCGAAGTCATTCTACCCACTGTTTAACGACACAAAATGCAGGCTGATAATTCTCAAACAAAGAGGTTCAAGTGTAATGAAAAGCAAGAGGTTTGGCGACAGCATTTCGGGTCCACGTAGACAACACAGAGATAGCACGTACACCTTCAAGGGACTGGTGTCCACAGAGACATAACATCTCTGCCCAAACCAATGAATGAGGGATATGTGGTCCAACGGTAAAAACATACCGTTCCCAGCATTCTTATATCTGTCATTTCATGAGGTGGTGGACTGAGGAATGACGCTGTTTAAAGGCAGTGAGGTGCAGCACTGATTAATGTCACTTGTTGCATCGGAAAGACCATCTACGACCTCTAATGGTCACGGTGATTTAAGGTGGCGAAAAGACACCGTCTTCAGAGGGGGTGGGAGTGGGGGTCATAAGGTAGAGGGGACTGCTACATCAGCTGCCAATAAAATGGCTGCAGTTGTGCTCTGGACAGTCACATCAGTAACTCCATGTGGTAGGGTGTGAAGGGTGGCGGATCATCCCAATCAGCTTTGTAGAGAGACCATCTGCATGGACACCCTGGCAAATGATGCCAAGGGAGGGTCAGGACAATCTGAGAAGAGGACCTGGGCTGCAAGGGGAAAGATCAATAGTAGAGTAAGATCCATATGCTCCTTCTTGGAGGACTACTACTTGTCCTTCATATCATTAGATGATTTTGCCTTTACAAGTGCTTGTCTGTCCCATATTATGGGACAGGAGGAACATAAAATCTTACAACCCACAACCAGTGTCTGCTTCAGCCACTGGCTGTTATCTTGGGGCAGGTTAGCAGAGTCCTGGGAAGGGAGCATCCGAGGGGACCCCTTCCTGGTATGAGGTGCTGGAAGAAGGAGTTAACTGGGGGTTAGGGACCGTCATCCAAAGTGGTAGGGAGTACACACTCTCAAATGGGGTGTTGGTTGGTTGGTAGAAGAGGACCAAACAGCGAGGTCATGGGTCCTGCCGGATTAGGGAAGGATGGGAAAGGAAGTTGGTTTTGTTCTTTCACAGCAACCATCCCAGCATTTTGGGGAAATAGGGGAGAACCTAAATCAGGGTGGGCAGATGTGGGTTTGAACCTTCATCCTCCTGATGCAAGACGAGTGTGCTAACCACTATGCCACCTCGCTTACTTTCAAATGGGGTGTGAGGCAAGCATTAAGAGGAGGGCTCCCAACCACCAGGGGAGCAGGTATAATTGAGTGACTGAAGGGTCTTACGAAGAAGGCACAAAGGATGACATTGTCAAAGCAGTAGTCTACACTATCGTCACATGTGTAGGATGTAGACAACCATATTTCTTCTTGATGCACGAGTGTGTTAACAGTATTTTATTCTTAGGATTTCTTTTCTCATTGGAAAATAGTGGAGTCCAGTGAACAGGAGGAAGGTGCTTCCTGCAGCTGATCCAGACAGGGCACAGGGTCACTGACGTCCACAATCCCTACAGATAGAGCTTGCATTGCAATGTGCAGACATGTTACAAATGTATGCGATTTGGACACATCACATTGGAGGAGGAACATATGGCTTGACACTGCAGTGATACACCATAACCTTGACCTCCTTAGTCGTCAAATTTCCATCAATGGCAAAGATGAAGGCTTCAGTATCATCACCCTATTATTCTTTGCCAGAATCGCTCGGCCACAACGGCTGACTCCAAAATCACAAACCACATCCATGCACTACTGGCACCAAGAAGGCTACCTAATGGAAAGTAAGAGGGAGAAAAGAATAGTAAGCTAGACTTACAGCATAGAAAAAGAAATATTGCTGCAAGTTGTAGGGCCCCACGGTGGCAGAGCATGAACTCAACATAAGAGATGCAGGACAGCTGGGGGGAATATGATGGCTGTCTCATCTGTTCTGCACATATTACTTATGGACCTTCTTTTCAGGACATTTGGAGATGACTGATTGATTATTTGGGAAACACAAAATGACCTGCATGCTCACAATGCTTAACATCACTGAACTTTTATCTGTAATGAAAACTAAAACAAACAAATCAACAACTCCCGTAAACATGAAATGACAAACTGCACATGTCTGCAGTGTGTCCAGTCCAGATGAAATTCAATACACTGCAATATCCGTCTGGGATTGCTTTATAGCATGAATCACTGCTCACAGTCATGATTTTGTGACAGTGATATGACAGCCATAATAACAACAACAACAACAACAACAACAACAACAACAACAAAGATCTTACCCGAGTTTTATGTCTGATTAAATTTGGTACAGTGAGACAGATGTCTGTGAGATTTCTTTTCATAATGACAGGATAATGGTTTGCAGCATTGTAATTTTGTTTGTACTCATCACATTCCATAAATGAGGAAGAGATTAGTGTTTAACACCCCATCAACAATAAGGTAATTAGAGACTGAGCACAAGTTCAGATTAGGGAAGTATCAGGAAGGAAATGGGCATTGCCCTTTTAAAGGAACCATCCTTGCATTTGCCTGAAGCAATTTAGGGAAATCACAGAAAAAAATAAATCAAGATAGTCAGATGCAGTTTTGCATTGTCATCCTCCTGAATGTGAGACCAGTATGCTAACAACTGCACCATCTCGTTCAGTCCACAGATAGAAGAAGCACATAAAATGATAGAGAGGGTGTTCGGTATGTCAATTTGGCAGCTCTAAACATTAAAAATTACTTGAAATGTCAGTAACTTTGCCACACTGCCTGCTGTAACTTAACAACAACCACTCATTGATATTTACTCATTCTGGATACATTCAGGCTGGCTTGTCTTAGCTGGTGTATTCTGTAGAATGCATTAATCAATGAGGTGAGAGCTAAGATTGATCACACAAATGAATATGAGACCTACCAATAACACGAGTTCAAACTTTCAGATTAAGAGAACTTACTGTGCAATAGACTGCTGATACTGCTCCATATCCATATTTTCAATATCAGGAGTCTTCCTTTCTTCTACGTATGGTGCTGTATTGTCTAACCACTTATGTTCAACAGAATTAACATCTTCTGATATCTCCTGATGAAGGAAAGGAGAAATACATACTGCTATTATTTAACACATAACATTTCATTAGATGTTTTTGTACACAATGACTAGTTCAGCTACATTAACATCTGCTGCAACTAAGAAACTAGGAAACAAAATTAAATGAAATCAGACAAAAAATTAAATCTGTGAAAAGCAAACTGCTACATTTAAAACAAATAGACAGTTTAACTAAATAATTGCCTAACTTAAACATGTTATTAAAATGTTGATTTGTAAAGATTTGGAATTAACATTGTGTTAATCATGTTAGTGGTGTTACTACAAGCAACAGAATAACGGCCAGAAATGTTAAGAAGGTAATTAGGTTCTGGGTATGAGTGGCAAGTAAAGAGGTGTTAGCACAAATAAAAGGAAAAAGTGTCAGACAGTGCTGAGAGGGGTATCTGTTCCACAGAATCAACACCATGAACTAAAAGCCTTATATTAGATGCACAATTGAGACTAGAGGTGCCAGTGAAAAATTACACCCATACCTGCAATGAGTAAGGTCTCTGGGGTTTAGCCACATTTTCTACCATGTCTCCATTTGAATCCTTTCCAGAATCTGAATCTGGAGTTTTTACAAGCGTGTTCTTGCCCTGAAAGCATGTCATGGGTTATCACTCGAAAAATCCCTACATATCAAACTATGTAGGATATATACAAAGGACATTTCTACATCAAATTTATTTTCTCCAGGTTTACTAGTGACCTTAAGATCTGGTGAGGATAACACTTTAATTTAATGAGTGGTGGCCTTAGTGTTAACTAATTGTCTTGAAATTGAAGAGTTTTAAGGTACAGGCCCAAATGAGCTTGTAGGATGTGCAACTTAGAAACTGACAATTTTGAAGTTTTGCCTTGTACAATTTACATTTAAAAGAATAATGTTTATTTCAATATATGGGCAAGAAACACTTTATTTCCACGATCAGTCATTCTTTGTTCCCTATACCTATATGAAGGTCCAAATTTTTACAAATATATTACATAAGGAAAAATCAAATGAAGCGAAACAGAACCATCACCAAAAAGAAACAGTGAAATAAATTATTGTTTATAAGCAGATAAATAAAGGAATAACAGTAGTTGTGACTCCCTTTATTGAAGAAACAATAAACTCAAATGACTTTTCCTTTTAATGGATCTGCTAACCTGTGTACACATGCTCCAGAAATTAACCAACACCAGATAAAAAAATATTTAAAATAAGAAATATCATAAAATATGAAGTATTACTAGATTATTAATTTAGTCAACATTTCATTTTCTTTCCAAGCTTCGAACAAAAGAATATGAAACAAAGGAAAAGCACATTAATGAGAAATAAGATATATTTTAACAGTAATTTTCAATCGAAATCATTTAGAAAAATGCTATCACAGGAATTAATGTAGAATACTGGTTTTTATTATACTTTTATACTGTGCACTAATATTAAACAATACTGAAGTGATTGCTTGAAAATGTTGGTTTTACTTTGATACACACTGCAGCACTTTTCCTAATCATGGAGCAGGAAACAAAATTATATTATCCTAACGGCAGTAATTCTGTGAAGCATGCAGCTTTATGAAAACCAATTCACCGCAACAGACAATAATTAATATAAAATTAAATAACCTACCTTTGTAACAGCCTGTAGGAATGCAGCCTTCCCAACCTTCTGTCGCTGCTTACTCATTACCAGTTCCATACGCCGCTTCTCACTCTCTATGCGCCGTCTTTTCTCTTCTAATTTCATTCGAATATTGTGTAACTGAGATGCCATTACATGATTATTTGAAGAAGTTTCTTCTGGAAAACAATATAACATTTTTGCTATAAAAAAAAGTAACTAGTGCTTTATTGATGAATTGGACAAATTAAGTCTTTTCAGTCAGCTAAATATAGATCTCGATCAACTGTTTGAAGCAACACACTTCCTACTCACTACTCCATTATTATATCTAAATGGATTCGACCTAAAGGTTAATGTGAACATCTCAGCACCTTCTTGGTTGGTCTAATTGTGAACAGTATGCCCTAACATTCTTCTAATGAAAGAGCCAACTTGTGCATCACTGCCAACGATGAGTGGCTTGATAACTGTCATAAATAAATCCTTGAACAAACAGATGACACCCAGCTTTGTTATCTGCCACACACTAAAGAAACAACCAAACCTTATTCTTGTATGAGGGATGCACTAACTATTTACAGGTGGAGAAATGGAACATCACTTGACCCATATCCAAAAATTGAGGAAAAGGTTATGTATGTAGGGAGGAGTGACGAAAGGTGAGGAGGGGAATGGAGGGTGTGAGAGAGAGGGAGGGGTTCGTAGTGGTTAGGACTGTGGACTTGCGTTCAGGAATAGCAGGGTTAAATTCTTTATCCTAGTTATCAAGACTGATGTTTCCTGCATTTTCCCAAATCACTTATGGCTAATGCCAGGACGACTCTTAATATTACAGTCACAAAAATTTTCTAAGCCACAATTATTCAGTTCAATCTTGTATGTCATAAACAACCATTTTCCTTGATCCACTGATAGTGATTGCTAAAAATCAGATGAAAATGATCTGAGAAAGGCACATTCAAGACTACTTTTCCTATTAATACATTTTAAGGAATACTTTTCAAATTTAAAAGTCTGTGACATCAGCATCACCTTTATCTACAAATTTGTGCAATGCTTTCAGTGTTGCTCAAGTTAAGCAAAGAGTGTATATACTCACTGAGCAATGTAGCTTTATATAACCCATCAAGTATCTTGTGTAACAGCACAGTGATTTAAAGTGGATTCTGAGCTTGGTTTCAAAATTAAAGCAATTCTTAGAATCTTTTATGGAGCAACCGAAATGGAATTGTGACAAAGGAAAAAGGAGGGAAGATTGAGATTACCGTACCGTCAAAATCGAGGTCATTAGAGAGGGACCACAAGCTTGGATTGTGTCAAGGATGAGGAAGGAAATCAGCTGTGCCCTTTCAAAGGAACCATCCTGGCATTTCTCTGGATCCATTAAAGGAAATAGCGGAAAACCTAAATCTGGATGGTCAGATGTGTGTTTAAATCATTGTCATCCTGAAATTGACACAAAGGAACAATGAAATTAAAACTAAAGTTGCAGTAATGATGACTTTTGAAAAGTGCTTAGAATTTTTGTTATTACCCAATGACCAAATAAAATTCACATTCACTTTAGACTCCCTAGCATGATGCATATGTATAGTGAACTTGGAAATGGCACTGATGTGGTACTGGAAAATCCTAGGTGAAATAAAAACAAAAGAAAAAAGTAGCCACTGAGTGGCACAGAGGCACATAAACTGAGTTGCAAAATACTTCTAGTCCCTCTTGAGAATCATCAAAATGAAATGATTGACAAATGCCAATTGTAGTGACAGTAATTTAGTCCATCAGGATGGTACTCAAAGCTTAAAATTAAGACTGCCCTGCAACTCTTGAGTATGTGAAAAATCTAATACTCTTCTTTCAAATCACCTCAAGCTAAGTTTGTTACTCATGTGACATCAAATGACTAGTCCACACCTGAAGACACAGCTATGATGACTGACCAATTCTGCTGTTACTGCTTCTCTACCATCAACACAATAGTCCCAACCTCCTATTGTACTGTTGGGTCCACCTCTCATGGTATCCAGTGGTCAATTCTGCATTACATAGAAGTATCATGATACTTTTGATCAGATAGTGTAGTGCTCATATCAGCAAAGTTCACTGGGTGACAAAAATTAGTTGGAGGTCCACTGAATCAGTTACATGAAAGTTTAAGAAACAGGGACAGTAGGCACCTCTGAAAGCTCTGCCATATGGGTTGTGATACACAGAGAGAATGTTACGAGACTGTGTACAAAAGAGATATTTATAAAATTTTATTCAGCTTAAAGATCAAAAGCTAATTTAGTACAACATTAGAATACAGTTGATTAACTTTATCCTGTTTCGATAACAAGCACTACAGGGTTGATAATGTAGTTCCAGTCTTTCAGAACTCTTAAGGAGGGAAGAAAAGAAGCTCTGAACCTTCACCACTGGAAGAAAAATTAAATTAGCACTCTTTCTAAAGTAGGAGGCATTTTGGTGCAGCCAAATGGGTAGCTAAAATAATCACAATCACAAACCCTGAATCAATCTTTTGGCTATTAGGCAACATCATTCTGCAGAACTAAGAACAACTATCACACTGATATTTTAACTGACTCTGGCCATAAAAAAAACTGTAAATCTGTAGCTTTAAATATCTGTTGAAAAATTCTGCAACAACCAATTTGGCAAAACTTTTGGAAATTATGGCAGTGGCACTCATTCATAGGAAAGGGACACACAGTTTATACAGTGGGGTAAATATGTTACAATGAACATGTTGAATAATGTCATAAATTGGTTGATCAGGCATGTTAAATATGCTGAAAAGTGTGTGTGTGTGGAGGGGGGGGGGGGGGGGGGGGAGACCAGAACTGTTATCAGACAATTTAAATGCTGAAAATATTTTTACGAGACTTAGGAATTCAGTATTATTTTTTCAAAATTTTGTGATGAGGCCAACTCAGCAGAAAGAATATTGAAGGAACTGTGCTAATAAAGTTACACATACAGACTTATCTCAATGGGTACAGTTTCCATCAGCCAGCTGAGTAGAAAGAGCTATGATGAACAACTTAGAACACAGAGCTAGAACCATTTCAGACAATGACCAACTTAGCTCTGAAAGTTAGTCATCTGACAATAGCATTCAGAAGGAACGGGGTATTCTGTCCGTGATGGTAACTCCATGCTGTTGAAGAAACCAAGAGGTGATGATGATGATGCTGCTTGGTTTGTGGGGCACTCAACTACACAGTCATCAGCACCCGTAAACATTCCCAGTCTGCACACAGTCCAACCTAGCTACTTTCATGAATGATGATGACACCACAAACACCCAGTCCCTGAGCAGAAAAAATCCCCAACCTGGCTGGGAATCGAACCCAGGACTCCGTGATCCAGAGGTAGCAACGCTAGCCACTAGACAATGAGCTACAGACGTGCCAGTTGGACTAATACATATTACAGTTCCCATTGTGCAATGCAAAAATTAATAAGAAAGGTGAAATCCTACAAGAAATCAGATCAGTCTTCCACTCACCTAAGGAACTTAAAGAAATATTACCACCTGCTGAAGATAATCTCAGCCTGATAGTACCTGCGATGTGTAATATTCCTTGGGTGTGTGGCAGCAGTTACGTGGGGGGGGGGGGGGGGGGCAGTCATGTGGACTTTGCAAATTGCTGTGTTGAGTATCAACATCACATTAAACACAGCAACTAAAAAAAAGAATCAGTTGCGGCCAAGCACAGCCTGTTAAATAAGTACACTATTATGTTTTAACATATGAGAATCCTGACCCACGCATTGAATACTGGGACTCTGCGATTAGGAAAATAGTGGAAATTAAACTCTGTGATAACTTCAGCGTACACACCAAACACATGGATGTGTGCAATCAACACAGAAAGGCACAGAGGAAGACTGCCTCATGTAACTGGCAGCAATGTAAGTGGAGCTGGACAGATAGTGCAAATGTAATCTATGGGTGCAAAGCATACTTCCCCAGCATATGTAATATCTTTGACATAATCTAGCCAAACAGCTGCCATCTTATGGACATTAAAGAGGGAGCCTCACAAGTTTCATTGTAGTCTTAAAATCTGATGATGCTGACAGAGGCAATCATCAAAAGCTTGGGATTTTGTACCAGAAGACATAAATTACTTTGATATATTGCATTCACCAATTCAAGGACATTGTAACAGTCACCCATTCAATTGAACACACACACACACACACACACACACACACACACACACACACACACACACACACACACACACGGGCGCACGCGCGAGGAAGAAAAGCTGAATAAATAAATTCATAAGTAGCCTAAAACGGAAAATAAAAGATGGAAATCATCAATCCACATTTAGGTTAGTTTCAAATTAATCATGTGGCCATCTTGTTTCACCATCAGAAGGAAGTGATGAATGTACAAATTAAAAAAGGAGCAAATATAGAAAATACCATTATTTTACTAATACATAAATCAAATTTATCACACAAAAAGAAATATAATAAACCCTGAAAGCAAAGAAAAAAGTTTTACAAGAAAAGCTTCACATACAATTGGAAGCTCTGGATGAAATTCAATCTAAATTGGTCAAGACATCTTACGAAGTTGCCACAACAAAGAGACTGAAGAAACACAGATGGTGGAGTTACCAGTGGGAGGATGCATTAGAACTAATAAAATGAACTTTAATGAAATTATGGCAAATCCAGGGTGGAATAATGACAACATTATGAAAAGGATAAGAATGCTTCTCACCATACAGTGGAGAATTTGGAAATGCCAATCTTTAAAAAAATAAATAAAGAAAATAAACAATACTAAAGGTAATCGTGAATTTACTGAAAGACAATGGTCATTAACAGCTAAAATTGGAAGATTAGTTAAACGAAAACCTGAGACAGACCAGCTTTTGCACCTTAATGAGGACTTCTACAAAAAATGAGGTCCTTCTGCAAAACTTTTAAATTTAATTTGCAATTATACCAACCATCAAACATGAGTTTCAAAGATAAACAAAGAAAGCTGGCCCTAAATAATCAGGAAAACTGGAGAAAATTGGTAAGGTATTTTTAAAAACTTCTAAAATGAACCAAAAGAGAAATTCCCAAAGCAAGCTCCATAATTGATTCACAACTGCCAAAATTTTCAGTAAATTTAACAAATTATTGAAGAACTGAAAAGTAAGAAAGCTCTAGGGAAAGACATTGTCGTTGCAGAAGTGTGGAAAAACGTGCATGAAAGAACTGTCAAGCAACTACAAAAAGAAATTAAAATGCCTGGTAGACCTAACAAATACCACAAGATTGGAAAATATCACTTTTTTATCCATTACAAAAAGGGGGCAAAAGAGATGCAAACAAGAACCAAGGCATATCTCTCCTCACAGACATACAAAATCCTGTCAAAAGGTTTGCAAAATACATTAGAAAATCAAAAGGCAAAACAATTAAGACAGTACCCTGGAGGCTTTAAGAGGGAAGGATCATGTTTCAGTCAAAAATCTTTATTTATCCTTTATTGATACAGGAAAAAAAACCTATGATTCCATCAATAGAGATACATTATTCAACATTCTAGCATAATTTGAAGCTGACAAACATTAAGCAACCTTTGACCATTACAACTTCCAAATCAAATTTTTAGATGAGATACCAAACCTTTTCAAAATTAGAACACAGTGAGGCAGGGGAATGGATTGTCTCCATTATTATTCAACTGCATTTTGGAGAAAGTAGTAAAGTATGACACTGTAGAAAAAGAATAAAAGTTGAGGTAATATATAAAGAGAAACTTGGAAGACTGGGAAAGATGATCCTGAAACTGACTGCTTGCCTTTTGTTGATAATTTAGCAGTCTTAGCAGAGAACCGACAAGATGCAACAAAACACTATCCGAGAGGTAGCAGAAAATTATGAATTATAAATTTCATTTGAATAACTGTGTACACAAGCAACTTTAAAAGTGCACCAAAATATATTGAATAAAAATATGGAAAAAATAATGAAAGCCTCAGAATTTAAATATTTGAAATGAACCAAAAAATAGCTCTGGATAAAGCAGCTGACAAACAGAGCTCGAAAAATGAAAATGGCGCTCAGCTCAAAGAATATGTACATTCTATTTATACAAAATTGAGGAATTACTTTGTGGTGATTAACACCAGGTGTCATATCGTAGAATGCTTTGTCACAAACACAGTCAAACATTTGCAAAATTTGGAAAAAAATAATAATTTGCGAAATCTTGTGTCCAAGGTATGAATAATGGACTTTGAAACTGAAAAGCAACCAGGAAGTGTACAGAAAAACTGACAACATAATACGTTGAACGAGAAAGTGAAGGATTTTATGGCCACTTGGAAAGAATGGTTAACAACAGAATGTCAAAAAAATATTAGATTCCTTAGAAAAAAGAAACAACAACTTTCATAGTTTAACCAGTTAAGAAAGATCCACAGGAATTGGAAGTAACTGACAAACACATAGAAAACAGGCATGTATTAAGGGAAAAGGTTCATAAACTGAAGAAAACACAAAAGTAGAGGGAAAAGATATGGACAGAAGAAAGAAGATAACAGAGCAGAGTGAAGAAGTGTGTGTGTGTGTGTGTGTGTGTGTGTGTGTGTGTGTGTGTCTCTCTCTATCTATCTATCTATCTATCTCTGTGTTTACCGAGACATGTCTTCGTTATGGTAAGTAGCAATCTATCTTTTCCTACATTGCTGATATTCCTTCCTGAGTTTCCACTGTTTGACATTAGAACAATGAAACAAATACATTTATTTGTTAGATAATGTTCCAAAGTTTGTAATGAGGACACTTTCATGCAGCAGTTTTAGGTGATGTGTGCTTTGCAATTTGGTTGCATTGAATACCGCTAGAGGTCAGGCCTGAACTACCCCATTAACAAAGCTATGGCAATCGAAAAAAACAACTGCACAGAAGCCATTCCCGAATGGTTTGCGTAATGCATTCCTTGTTGCTTTCTAATCTTATTTTTAAATCAGTGAAGTGCCTGACCTTGTCCATCATATATTTTGATTATGACCCTCACATCACCAGCAGGGATTGGTGATCCCTGTGTCAATGTGTGTTTTGCTTCACAGGACATGGGTGTAGACTGATACCCTGAAAGAGGATGGCAGGGCTTGTTTTCTCACATCACTCCACTCTCATTTGGTGGCCAAAACTCTAGTTTGTCGATACTCACTGGCATCTGCTACTACATAGTGTTCCCACACTGCACAACTGCAATTGGTAAACAAACCTGTCACATATTTCACCTGCGCCGAAATGTTCCTTTTAATGTTCAAATAGTTATTTTAAATTCTACTACTATGCCTTGCTGATTCCATCTGTGGAACTGTCAACTATGTGTCACATAGCTATGAATGCCCATGAGTGGTTGAAATTAATATCTGCAGCTTTTGTAATCACCGAAAAGGGCAGGAAAACACACCTTGGACACCTTAAATACGGAACGCATTCAGTTCACTGGCATTAAAATGCTGCTGCTTCTAAACATAAATCATTTGTTGAAAGCTTCAAAAGAGCCAAAACAAGAAAACAAAAGCCATTTTGGAAAAAAAATTAGTTTTTGGAAAAAAAAGTTTTTGCAAAGGAAACATTCCAGTCTTTGTTTGCGATCAGTACTTTTTTAACAGTTAATTTCAAAGCACTACCACCTAACTTCATTCACATAGCATAAGAACCTCTTAAATTTATGTGCCTAATCATTTACACACAAAAGCAACAGTTGCGAATTATGACATTCTGTATTATGTAAAGAAATAGATGCTACATTTTTCCTAAAATCATACGTAACACTTGTCCTAAATGCTGCTACAAAACTAACTAAACCATCTTGTAACTTTATTAACAACAAAAGTGCTGCTGCCCTTGAGATTGTGCCCTATAGTTGAATAGCTAACAATTAGTACATGTCTAAAAGAAGAAGAAGAAGAAGAAGAAGAAGGAGAAGAAGACTAATGCTCTTGGCTTAACTTCTTTTAAAACAATTTTTTTGCTGTTTGTAAACTTAAATATTTTTGTTTTAATTTTTCTGATTCTTTGTTTTATACTGTTGGAACCAATTTCAAACATAAACTCAAACTTCCTACAAATGATAGGCCAAGAAGATAGTGCACTATTCCTCATTCAAATAAAGCTACCTCATTCCTCATACAGCAGAGAAGCCTGTCCCAAGTGTTGCATGGATTGTGGACTTCCAGACTGCACTAAGCAATGTCAACGAACATAACCAAAACAAGATGTCAGAAATTTTTAAACAATAGCACTGAACCACATTTGCACTATGTCATAGGAGTGTCAATCAATGAGAAGAGAAAGGATACTTGCTGTCACTGTGACATGTGAATGATTAACACATTTGTTTCTATGACAAGACCCCCAGCTATTAGGTCATTGAAAGCCTTTGGTGATGTGAAGTACTATCTCTTGTACTGTACTTTCAACACCAGTTGTACTACTATGAGTGAAAGTTCTGAATATTTTCAAACATTTTGCAAGAGCATGTATGCTGGGATGCATTGCATCAAGACCACAGTACTTCTTAAATCCAAAAAAGATTTATGTAAACATATAAAAAAACGTCTTATTTAGTGATTCATATACAACAGCAGAGGGAAGTAAATTCTTAAACATGAAATATGTTTGATTTAGTAATAATACTTTCACTACAGATTAATACTGGGGATTATGGTAATCAGAAACTGGAAGTTCTGAAATATATATTGCTTTTATCGCAAGTACTTATTTCTATTCTCCAAGAATTTAACACTATTCAGATATAGCATTACAAAAAAATAATGCCATGACAATGGTGAGAAAATGAAGTAATTCATTTATCAAACAGATAAAAATTTTGATTAAAAGGAAAAGTCTAAACTACTGAAACTCAATACGGCAATATTAATCAATGTCCATATTGAATATATAGGCAATGTTCAAATAAAATATTTGCTCAATTTTCATGCCTACAGAAAATTTGTCAGCTGATTTGCAAATGGGAATTGAAAATAGCTTAACTAAAAGAGGAAAACAAAACTGTTTTCACACAGAATCCTCTGCGAGACTTCTGTACAAAACTTGTAATTATATTCTTGCCAGAGAAATTTGTTTGTAACAAATTCTGCAAGACATTTTTTGTAAGAAGGCATGTTTGTGCTTCACATAGAACTATTTTTTGGAACACACACATCACAGTGCACAGTGGTAAAGACAGTAGAATGTATAGATAACCACTGGATTTCCCTTAACAATAATTTCAGCATAAAAAAGGTGCCACCCAGTTTAAACAAAACTGTCATATTAGTTGTTGTTTGATTACAGGATAGAGCACTTCAGTCATTAATCTGATTTCTCATTACCACAGTAACCTGTAACATGATCTTCTTCATTTATACTGATTTTTTCAAATTATTTTCTACCTTTGTTAGTAACCAATATCCGAAAGTACTTTAAAAGAAATTCCACGGCAATAGAGGGAGAGGGAGAGAGAGGGGGAGAGAGGGAGAGAGAGGGAGAGAGAGGGAGAGAGAGGGAGAGAGAGGGAGAGAGAGGGAGAGAGAGGGAGAGAGAGGGAGAGAGAGGGAGAGAGAGGGAGAGAGAGGGAGAGAGAGGGAGAGAGAGGGAGAGAGAGGGAGAGAGAGGGAGAGAGAGGGAGAGAGAGGGAGAGAGAGGGAGAGAGAGGGAGAGAGAGGGAGAGAGAGGGAGAGAGAGGGAGAGAGAGGGAGAGAGAGGGAGGAGAATAAGAAGAAAATATAAGGAAGAAGAAAAGAAAAAGGAAGAAATGACAGAAGGGGAAAGAAGCATTACAAACAAATTCATGCACTCTACAGGCTTTCCACGTACATTCATTTTCTGACCTTGATTTGTCTCTGTGTCAGAATGCTGCTGCTGACTTGTGCAGCTCTGTTGCTGCCACGTTGTTGTATTAGGAAGGGCACCAAAAGTTGTTTTTTTCTCACTACCGCCACTAGTTCCATTGAATGTACTCTGCAGTCTGCCCGAGTCTTTTTCCTCATCTCTCTGCCCATGTCCTGCATGACCTACTTCACCGCGGCGCTGTGATAGTTCAACGAAACTAGTTGGCATCACTGCACAGTCAACAGTATCTGGTTTTTCTTCATCTTGTTTCTCTCTTCCATTTACACTATCACCGAGAACCAATTCCACACCACTGCTCCGGGCATCTTGTGCGCTTGATCGAATAGGAACAGCAGGAGCCCCTATTCCATGCTCAGACTTGCGTCCAGTATGAACAGCTGGTTCCTTATCAGGATTGCGGCCCAAGAACTGCAAATTTTCTTGAGAACCTCCAAAATTCTCCAGTGTTAACTGAAACACAATTTAAACATATGGGTGAAATATCAATCAACAGTCACTACAAGCTTGTTGATCTAGATTACTTATAAATCATTGATGTATTCATACAAAAATGGTCAAATTGAGTGATATGTGACACTTATGAATGTGTGATTTAAAATAAAAATAAAGTTTTAAGGCTGACTGGAAGTTTCAAGCATTTCTGTTAACAATGTAGAGATCAATTTACACCCGATCCCACATCAAAACACTCCAAAATGCATTTTAATTAGCGGCATTCATACATGCCATCAATGCCACATCATTGTCAAAGTTTCTCAGGAAGAGAGTTTTGACAGTGAAGTTGTCTGCTAACATTTGAAGTTAACCTATTTGCTAAATAGAATAAACACGCTGGAGATAAACAAGCTCTTCATGTTCCTTACAAATATTGTCTGCTGTGTTTGTACTTATATACACTAGTAAACATCAAAGTTTTGAAAAGATATTTCACTTCTCAGCAATTTACCATACAAAACTGATCAAGAACATCGAGGATGAAGTTTGCTTTCACCATTGAAAAATGTTATAATTCTTAGTTCTTAAATTACAACATTATACTCTTCCTTTTTGAATCGCAGATGGTATCTCATAATATTACTTTCACCACTCAGTACTGGGACATATGAACCGACATATGATGTCCAGTGTGAATACAACCTGACTGTAATGTGATGTGATGTGATGTGATGTGATGGTCTTTTGACATCCAGCATGAATCAGCCTTAATGGTGACATTTGTGACTAATCAAGCACAAATTGATTAGCTACACATTTTTTTTCCATTACTGATACAGATTTCTTTAGCTTTTTTAACAAGAAGACTAGGAGAAGATGAACAGAGAACAACCCTCAGCAGGTAATTTGTGAAGTTATTCACTGAGTGGCAAGTTAATTTTGGAAAAAGCAACATGTCAGAACAGGTATCACAAATACATGGCCATTACCAACAGAATTTCAACAACACATGTACCACCAGTGTAATTTTGTGAACTACTAACAAGTTTAAGCAAAAAGAAAGTGACAAAGGTAGCCTTCAGGAAATTAGACTGCTCTAAATACTGTGAAATGTCTCACACTATATCATTCTTGAATAAAATTGTCACATTATTACTACAAAAAAATTATTCATATGAACTGTTTGCTGACGCATAAATCAATGCACATACTGAATAGGGTTGCTATTGATTAAACAGACAGGCACTGTATTCAAGAGAATGGAGGATCTAATCCTTATCCATCCACCTTGACTTAGGTTTCTTTAAATTACTTCAGGCAAATGCCAATATGGTCCTTACAGTAAGGCCATGAACAAGTACCAGCTCATCCTTAAACTAGGTCTATAAGTATGTAAATGCCTGTGTATGTGAATAATGGTTTTGTTCTAAAACTCTAAGTCGTGATATGTCTAATTTCCTTGTACATGCGCTCTACAAACAAATTACTAATACTACTACTACTACAACCACCACCACCACCACCACCACCACCACCACCACCACCACTAGTAACATTGGAGAAGTTGATAATACCCTGACTCTTCATCCATGCGTATTTCGGTGCTTTAACATAATTGTAAGAACTACTGTTTACCTGGGAATCATCAGACACCGAATTTCGTCTGGAACGTCTTCCAGCATATGAGGTTCGCCGCTGCTCCTCCCAATTACTAGGCCGCCCAGCTGCAATGGGTTCCCCTCTTTCATCTGCCTTGCTGTCCTGATTAGTCCGTTCTTTCGATGGACGCAGTCGTGCAGGTATTAATGGTTCATCCTGACTCTGACTGTGGCCTGACAATGCCACTGCACTCAGTGTTGGAATACCACGTCCACGATGAACAACAAACTGCTCTTCAACATCACCTCTTCTGTAAAATGAAAACATATCTATCCAATAATTATAGGATGTTTGTTCCTCCCGAAACATCTCTATTACACATATCTGAGCATACAAAAGATACCAAAAAGAAACAAACTAACTTTCTACCGGGCATAGCTTTTGTAATAACGCTTTGTTCTTCTAGGAGCATTGCAGAGACAGTAAACATACTGCCATCACTGCAGAAGGTCAGGCCAAGTTTCAGGAGAATTACAGTGGCAACTGTTTTGTGTTGCTGTCAATTTTGCAATGGCTGATTTTTGCGAACAGCAAGCAGTGATGAAATTCTGATATTTGCTGATAAAAAGTGGAACAGAAAGTTCTGAAATGTTAAAAACAGCATACAAGGATGTTGCTAAGGGGAAAACTCAACTGTCTGAATGGTTTTTCCCATTTCAAAAATGTAGAAATGGCAACTGATGACAAACTTTATTAGGCTCATCCTTCCAAGGCACAAAAATATGAAAATGTTGGAAACATTCATGCTATCATCAACAAAAATCAACTATGGAAGAAACTGTGAAGGTGTTGGAGTTATGGAGTTCCGTACAGCGAATTGTGATGGAGGATCTGGGAATGGAAAAGGTGGCTGCCAAAGTCGTGCCACAAGTGCTGACTGCTGAACAGAAACAAGGTGGCATGGAAGAATGCTATGCTCTGAAACAAGATTCCCGAAATAAATCAAACTTTTCCTCAAACTTTATCATAGGTTACAAAACTTTGTGATATTATTCTAATCCTGAATGAAAGTAACAATCAAACCAGTGGAACTTCAAAGTTTGCCTCACCCCAAGAAAGCTCGTCAGCTGAAAACAAACATTAAAACAAAGCGCATCTATTATTTTGATGCGAAAGAGTTGCCCATTCAGGGTCAAGCATTTAAGAAGGCTTTCTACTTGAAAGTTGGCAGAAGTGGCCTGATTTGGGGCATTCAGGTGACTGGTTTTTCCATCAAGATAATGCCCCTGATCACACACCCCTATCTGTACAATTATTTACCAAAAATGGTACGGCCACTGTGCCTCACCTCCCATACTTACCAAACCTTGCTCCGTGCACCTTTTTTTGATTTCCTAGAATGGAAAGACACAGGGAAAGTGGAGGGGTGGAGGAGGGGGGTGGGGTGGGGGGGGGTGGGGGTGGGGGAAGATGATGACGACAGAGTTGCTGTCAAGCATCACAAAAGATGAATATGCTTTGTAAAATGGAAAAGAAGATTAAACAAGTGGATTAGTACAAGTTGAGAGTACTTTGAAGGGGACTTATGGTTTTTGTCTAAAATATGAATAAATATGTTTAAAAAATTAACTTCAGATACTTTTGGATAACCCCTCATACAAATAAAAAGGTCCAAAAGTAACTAATCATTTTTTCTTTTGTAGGTATCAGCCTCAATTACTTCTTGCTTATTTCTCTCATAGATATTTATATCCACACTTTTTTTCATAGCATACAGCTACAGCACATTTTTAGAACCCAGGAATTTGAACTGGGGCTGTTATTCCACTGTTATTTCTTACTCCTCCTGTGTACCTTTCCTTTACTGACCCAGGGGTTCAAGTAATTTTGCTTCTCTGAAATCATCTTTTTCTTTTTGTTATTCTGAATAAAGAATTTCAAAATTTTCAGAAGCTTAAAATTAAAATGTATTTTTAAATTTATCTCTCTCTTGGTCAAGCATCTTTCTTTCCTTTGGTAAGGAGATATCTCTATTAAGTCAAATGCGTAGTCAGAATGTAGAATTTGAGAGTAACCACCACATGTTCCATTTTAACTACTTTAAGTAGCACAGAGAGAATATTAGTTTGTACTCATTACAGTTTATAATTTGTGTGTGTTCGTTACTTCATCACCAATGTAGAAAACTAGATTTGGGAGAGATACAAGTTTGTAAAATTTCATGCTAACACCTGTGCATGAGCCACACCGCATCCCACTGCCCACCCTAGTTTTATTATATCAAGTAGCATTAAAATATTTACATTACACTCAAAGCAAGATAATGGCTATCCCTGCCTCTAAGAACGTCTCACTCTTTAGTGACAACTAAGAACAAATTTCAGCCTTACGCATTGCAGTTTCAGATATTCATTTCACTCCCAATCCAACTTTTTACCTTGCTTGTTGCTTCTTAAGCTGTCTTCAAATTTAACAACATGGCAAACGTGTATGAATTCTGCAACTCAACATACTTGCAAGCTCTCACTTTGAAGAAAAGCAAGGGAGAACAAGAAAACATCACTTTTGCTGTTAGTACTGTACACTGAAAATTCATCACAATACATAAAGAACATGGCGAGAAATGGTGAGGCTTCTGAATTAGATAATTAATGTGCACTACATAATTAACAAGTAAGCTTTTACTTAAGTTTAATCATTACACCATTCCCACCCCAACACCTTGCCACATGGGTCATATCCTGTCGAAGACGCAGGGGTGTGACTTATCCAATTCACCCACCAAGCACATCCTACTCCAGTTCTGTCACAGGCTAATCCTGTCCAACCAGTGGCAGGGTCACTTGTGGAAGCAGCCACATAATACCAGCCTGGCTGCTATTTCTACACGGAATTTGATGTGGACATGACATCCAAAAAGCTGTGTATCTGAATGAATGGTCACAGTCTAATTGTGGTCATCAGGAGAGAGTACCACCCTGTGGCAGAACATGCTACTGAGCACAACATGCTCTATTGCAATCGCTGCTTTACAACCTATGCCATTTGGTAGAGGGCTCTTGCAGGTGAGACGGACAGTGGACAAAGAGAAGCATACATTGACAGACTTTGTGGGAGACAGCAAAAAATCTGCTCCGATTGAAAAAAAAAAAAAAAAGCTTCTCAAGGTATGGCAAACCAAGAATCAATGCCAGAAAACTGAACTCTACAGCTGAACACACAGCCTGTGCAATAATGCACTCCATGGGCAATTTTGGGGAAAATTAGGTAAAACATATGAAGGAAAGAGCTGGTCCTGGTTAACTAACAGAACCCTACATAAGGGAACTGAAGGATTGATTTTTTTTTTACTGCATACGAACAAGTCATCAGAACTAATGCCATCAAAGTGATAATCGAGAAATCAGCTTAAGACCTAAAGTGCAGACTCTGCAACGTCACTGACGAAACAATTTACTGTATATTGAGGTGATGCAAAAATATTTATCAGACTGATTACAAGCAGAACTGCAATGATGAGGCACAAATGATCCTATGGAACTTAAGTAAAATTACTACATGCTGGTGGCAAGGAACTGGTATGGGACCATAAGCAAAGAAATGTCAAAAATGAAAAGGACTTCTGACTTCAGATAGACTGAATGCTGATACACCGAACATCACAACTGTGGAGAGAAAGTATGGACCACTGACACTTCCATTCCAGATGATAGCAGAACTGACTCCAAGGACTTTAGAGTTGAACTACAGTGACTTTGGCATAAACCAGTGAAAATGGTCCCAAAGGTTCTCAGCAAACTGAGAGCAGTGCCTGAAGAGCTTAGCTGGCACTTTAAAACCATTGGCATTGATAAAATATCAACCTGCAAACTGCAAAAAGCCACTTCACTGGGATCTGCACAAATTGCCTGCCAATAAATGATACAGTCCTAGACAGTTGCGATGTGTCCAACTAGCAATAAAATATGAAATCCAGCATAGTGAACTCATTTGTTGTTATTATTATTATTATTAGTGCTATTACTATTAGAGTCCTATTTTGGAATACTAGGAATGTCTCAAACATAAAATGAAGGAACTTACATGCCTGCTCGTTTCTTGCATTTTACACTTTATGCAATGTTCAAAAATTTGGATGATTCAAGTACTGTTTGGTAGCAATGATATTCCATCAGGTGTAGCTGTGTTCTGATTACTGGACATAGTTCAAACACTCAGTATTTTTCAATATGAAGGTGATGTACCTTGATGGCTGAATGTCAGACTACAATCTAAAAAAAGTAAGGGGCTGTCAACAGATAGTTCCTAAATTTCTTCTTCTGTTGCTTATTGCTGCTTTGACCAGAGACAATATTTTTTCTTTTACTTCTGAGAAATGCCTAACTGCACTATAATTGTATTCCACATTGAACTGTACTGCCTTCCATCATAACTGGTTCAACTGGTCGGTCAGTTCAGAGATTGGAGAAAGGCAAGGGCGGACCACATCCAACAGGATAATGCCTATTAAGACAAACTGGTATGCACTTTTGGGTGAAGCTAATTTCACTACTTCTACTTCAAGTGAAGAGAAAAATATGTTTAACAGTGATAAATACACATAGTACTAAATATTAAAAGGAAGTGTATCACAAATGCACATAGTTTGACTTTGTAGGCTGGACTTTTACAGCCATATTACCCAACTGTGTATCTTAAAATAAAATAACACATATATGACGGAGTTATTGTTATGTCAAAAGGAGGTAAACTTTCCAGGGGAATAGTTCTCTATCGTGGTAAATACAGGAATACATGAAAAAGAATACTCGTTTCCAGTTTTACATTCTAATGACATAAATCAGATATTTTAATTAACAATGACCATTAAGCCTACATTCTAGTCTCAGTTTCTAATTAAGATATAGAATTATGTTCATATCAACTATGGGGAACCATGTAAGAAGGGGAACTTAATTTGCATCTGAGAATAACAGTGTCATTACTGCACCCTGCTGTGTCATCTTCAGTTCTATCACACAGCAGCTATACTAAATCACTGCAGGGAATATATATGTTCTTCTTGTGTTTCTGTTGCTTTGAATAAAATAATATCTTCAAATGGATATCACACAATACTACTTTGATGTCACTATGGGCACATAAAAGTGAGCATCATAGAACTTTCTGTTGTTTCCCACTGACACTGGGAATCACGTGAAATTCATTATGAATAGTTTTTATCCAAGATGACTCCTCCTACAAATCCCAAATATTCGAAGCTCATACAGAAAAATTGTGTGCATTTCCTGTTCACAGGCACAATTTACCTTTCTTCCTGCATAGTGTTCTTCTCCAAATGATCCATGGATCCTTTTGTTTGCATATCATTTTGCTGAAGTGAGTAGGATTTCTTGAGAGTGTAAGATGCTTGAATCGTGGGTGAAGATTTTGACACTGTAAAAGTAAACACACGATGCTGCCAAAATCAAAAACAGTAAGTAATATGAGACAGTTCACATAGTTCATTTATTTTATTTCATAACTTATGTCTTGTTACAAACCAAAGTAATATATCAATGAAAACAAAGATAAAAAATCTACCCACCAAGTGGCTGCAGATCACACACATAAAAGGCTATTGTGATTGTGTGATTGGCAAGCTTTCAGAGCCAGTGGTTCCTTCTTCAGGCAGAAGGGTTGAAGGTGAAGGAAGAAGGATGAAGGAAAAGGACTAGATTTTGGGAAAGTCACCCAGAACCACGTGTCAATAGAGACTTATGGTATGGTATGACAAGGAAAGACTGATTGGGGACTGCAACGGATGAGATTTGAAAACCTGAGAGTGTAAAAGGTGGAAGACAGGGTAATACGCAAGACAAAGATTACCACCAAAATATTGTGCATGAGTTAATAAGAATGAGAAGCTAAGTACATTGTACTTAACAGGGGTGGGAGGGGGCAATGAAAATTAGACGGGAAAGACAATGAAAGATTTAGAAAACTAAAACAGAGTGAAGCAAAGAGTAGTTACAGTGAAGAAAAGCTGAGGTGGAACAAATTAATATAAATTAAGGCTAGGTGAGTGGCAAGAACCAAGGACATGTTTTCGTGCTAGTCATCACCTGCAGAGCTCTTAGAAACTGGAGTGGAGCATGTGTTGAAACAGGCACCAAGGTCACAAATGTCATGTTGTAGAGCATGCTCACCAAAAGGATATTGCAAGTTGCCAGTATATACCCTCTGCCTATCCCCATTCATCCTAATTAATAATTTGGTGGTAGCCATGCCAATGTCAAAGGATGAACAGTTTTTACATTATAGCTGGTACAATACATGTCGTTTCATAGGTGGCTCCCCTTTGATGGTATATGTTTTTCCAGTTACAAGGCTAGGTGGTGCTAGGAGGGTGCATAGGCCTTGTAACTGTCAAAACATGGAATAGCAAAGGGATAGCCACTTGTGAAACGACACTTCATATACCAGCTATTATGCAAACACTGTTCAGCCTTCTACATCAGCATGACCACCAACAAATTATCGATTAGGATGAATGGGCATAGGCAGACGGTATATAGGGTGGTCCATTGATTGTGACCAGGCCAAATATCTCACAAAATAAGCGTCAAACTAAATAACTACAAAGAACGAAACTTGTCTAGCTTCAAGGGGGAAACCAGATGGTGCTATCGTTGGCCTGCTAGATGACGCGCTGCCATAGTCAAATGAATATCAACAGCGTTTTTTAAATACGAATCCACATTTTTATTAGATACTCGTGTAGTACGTAAAGAGACATGAATGTTTCAGTTGGACCACTTTTTTTGCTTTGTGATAGACGGCGCTGTAATAGTCACAAACATATGGCTCACAATATTAGATGAACAGTTGATAACAGGTAGGTTTTTTAAATTAAAATACAGAACTTAGGTACGTTTTAACATTTTATTTCTGTTGCTCCAATGTGATACATGTACCTTTGTGAACTTTATAATTTCTGAGAACGCATGCTGTTACAGTGTGATTACTTATAAATACCACATAAATGCAATAAATGCTCAAAATAATGTCCGTCAACCTCAATTAATTTGGCAATACGTGTAACGACATTCCTCTCAACAGCGAGTAGTTCGCCTTCCGTAACGTTCGCACGTGCACTGACAAAGCGCTGATGCATGTTGTCAGGCATTGTCGGTGGATCACGATAGCAAATATCCTTAACTTTACCCACAGAAAGAAATCTGGGGATGTCAGATCTGGTGAACATGCAGGCCAATCCACCTGTAAACATACAGGCCAATCCACCTGTAATGAAATATGCTATCCAATACCACTTCAATCGAATGCGAGCTATGTGCCGGACATCCATCATGTTGGAAGTACAATGCCATTCTATCATGCAGTGAAACATCTTGTAGTAACATTGGAAGAACATTATGTCATCGGCCCGTAATTTCTCTTGTCCCTAGTGATAGAACTGTACACGACGTTCAAAGTCATCGTTGCCATGGAATTCCTGGTGCATAGAAATGTGGTACGGGTGTAATCAATGTTGATGTAGCATTGTCAACACTGACGTTTCTGAGATTCCCGATTCTCGTGCAACTTGTCTGCTACAGCAGCTAACACACCTACTTGGGCATTGTCATTTGTTGCAGGTCGTGGTTGACATTTCACATGTGACTGAACACTTCCTATTTCCTTAAATAACTTAACTATCTGGCGAACGGTCCAGGCACTTGGATGATGTCATCTAGGGTACCGAGCAGCATACATAGCACACGCTCGTTGGGCATTTTGACCACAATAGCCATACATCAACACAATATCGACCTTTTCCTCAATTGGTAAAAGGTCCATTTTAACGCGGGTAATTTATCATGAAGCCAATACCGTCCACACTGGTGGAATGTTACGTGATACCATGTACTTATATGTTTGTGACTGTTACAGCGCCATCTATCACCAAGCAAAAAAAGTGGTCCAACTACAACATTCATATTTCTTAATGTACTACACGAATATGTAATAAAAAATGGGGGTTCCTATTTTAAAAATGTTGTTTGTATCCGTTTGACCTATGGCAGCTCCATCAAGCGAGCTAACCATAGCGCCATCCGTTTCCCCCCTTCAAGCTAGACGAGTTTCGTTCTTTGTAGTTTTTTTTGTTTGATGCTTATTTCGTGAGATATTTGGCCCGGTGACTATCAATGGGCCATCCTGTATACTGGCAACTCACAATATCCTGTTACAGGGAATACTCTATAACATGACATTCGTGACCTCGGTGCCTGTTTCAACACACACACTATATGTATTCTTCCCCCAGACACCAGTTCCTCAGAACTCTGCAAGGGGGAACTAGCACTACAACATGTCTTTGGTTCTCGCCACCCACCTCGCCTTAATTTATGTTAATTTGTTCCGTCTCAGCTTTTCTTCACAGTAACTATTCTTCGCTTCACTCTGTTTTAGTTTTCTACATCTTTCATTGTCTTTCCCATCTAATTTTCACTGCCTCCTCCCACCTCTGTTACGTACAACGCGCTTAGCTTCTCACGCATACTAACTCATGCACGATATTGTAGGAGTAATCTCTGTCTTGCATACTACCCTGTCTTTCTTTCACCTTTGAGCTCCCAGGTTTTCGAATCTCATCCAATGCAGTCCCAGCAATCAGTCTTTCCTTCTCATCCCATACGGTAAGTCTCCCCTGACACGTGGTTCTGGGTGACTTTCCCAAAATCTATCCCTTTTCCTTGACCTCTCCAGTCCTGTTCCTTCATCCTCCTTCCTTCCCCTTCAACCTTTCTGTCTGAAGAAGGAGCCACTGGCTCTGTAAGCTTTGCCAATTTTAACAACCTTATATGTGTGTTCTTCTGCTGCTGCTTCGTGAGCAGATAAAACAAAGTAATAGATATTTATGAAGAGTTACAAAGTTACAAAAAAATGTTGCTACAGCAACCATACAACTACTTATATCAATAGTGCAAGGTCGATACTGTTAAAAGGTAAAGAAGAAAATATTCAAATGTTGCAAGTATTCAAAATACAATACCCACAACTTTGCTGAATCAAAGTGATTGTGCACAAAGCTTTGTGGCAGGCAGCATGATTTTTTTCCAGAAATCTTTGTTGTTTATGCAACATACCAAGCTCCACAATAAGTAACATTAACATTTATAAGTTAATGGTGTAATTAGATTCTGTAGGTCTCAATAAAAATGCTAATGTATTTCATTACTAATGACAAATGGATTAAATGTATCCTAAGATCATTCATGAGACAATATTAGTCACTATCACACACAATCCTAGGCATGAAATTCTAGGAACATTTTCATTTTCAGCAGAATTATAACTGAGGCTTATTTCCTTACATTTTTTTAACACATGTAGATCAGCAAATGACAGTACAATGTATTCTCAATTATTCATAACATGGGAAAAGTACTGCTCGACATTTTAGTGCCAAATCAATCACTTGTGACATTACTATCACACACTGGAATCGGTGAAGATTTCTTGTCAATGAAAGGAGCACTGAGTCAATATGACTATTCAGTAACTTTATAGTAATAATGACTAACTACATTCCAGGATCAAATGGTTCTATAAATAAAATGTTAAGCTACTTGAATGTGCTGTTGGACAGTTTTGAGAACAGTTGTCCAAACTATCAAAGCACATGTGTTCAGTTTAATTAAGCAGAGTTCATGACTGCCCACATTTACTGAATTAACAAAATAATATTCAAAACAAGTTACAAACATTATTTCCACTATTCAGAAGAAAGTTGATGTCCATACTGCTTATTTTGGCAAGGCAGTGATTTGGGCAATACAGTAATTTTCTAATAAATGAATTGTGGATGTTAAAAGTTGCAGTAAGAATTTTGGGACTGTAATCACATGTCTTTTTTTACAGCAATCTTCAATTGTTGACCAAAGGAAAGGCCCTTCTTTCATCATGTACCAACAGGGTTTGATGTGGAATCTGACGGTGTTCCTGAGGTAAAGATAGTAAATACTGTATGAAATAGCACTTAGTTTTCAATTGTCAGTGCAACTACCATCTGTATCTTCCCCATTGCAAACTTGTACTTCCCTTCATGTTATTAATTTTGTCGAACATTTATAAATGGACAATTCAAGAGGGTGGTTTGACAAGTCTAGCAAATTACCTTGAAGGAAAGTAACATTTTAGTTGCATCTTCGTGGTTTATAAGCTTGATTATTCCAAGGATCATATACAGAATTTGACAAATGTAAAGCATGAAGTTCGTTGTTGACAACCATCTGAATTGGTCAGTTAGCTGATTGTGATTGAAAATTGAAAGAATGGAGTTTTGTGCAGTTATTAAACATTTTCATTTGAAGGTCTGGATTGCCACATAAATCAAAACAAAACTGGATGAAGCTCACACGAACTCTGCACCATCACTGAAGACCATTTACTTTTGGATTAATGAATTGGTCGGACAATATCCGAAGTCAAGGTCACTCTGGCCATCCAATTGAGGTTACCCCTAAGGACACCACTGACAAAATTTGTGACATTGTAATGCAAGACCACGAAATAAAAATTCTTGAGGCTGCGGGCATCTCAACTGAGTGAGTGCATAATATACTATACAGAGAAGTTATGAAGAAGGTGTGTGTGAGATGGGTGTGGTGATTGCTCGAAGTCAACCAACAGGCTTCTGGTGCAACATTTCACAACAATGTCTGGCAATGTTTGACCAAAATTCACAAGACTTTTTGTATCAATTTGTGTCTGTTGTTGAAACCTGGATCCATCACTTACACACCATAGTCATAACAATGGACAAAGGCTGTTGAAAGTGCACCAAAGAAGGCAAAGATCATTTCGTCAGCTGGTAAGGAGAGAGCTACTGCTTTTTGGGATTCTCATAGGATAATCCTCTTGGAATACTTGGAAAAAGGCAGAATCAATTGGACCCTATAAAGCTTCATTGCTGGATCATCTGAAACTTGCATTGGCTGAAAAACAACCAATGTTGGCTGGGGGAAAAAAAAGTACTCTTTTAGTAGGACAGTGCTGCCCCAGTAACTACTTCCTGTTAACTAACTTGAAACTTTGGCTTGTTGGGAATATATTTTCCTCAAATAAGGAAGTAATAGCAGTAGTAAAGAGCATTCTTTGACACAAGCTATTGTATCAGTGGGATGAGAAAGCTGGAGGATCACTGGGCCAAGAGTATATCCTCAAAGGAGACTGTCAAGAAGTATAGTGAGATGTTCATGAAAAACATTTTTTTCTTGCTTTTTTTATTAGGCTTATCAAACCACCCTCGCATGTTTTTGGGTTAAAAGAACCTAAAATGTTGTTTCTAGAAACTTTTTCTGGTGTTACATGTACAGCAAACTTAACAGTGACTTGACAGATAAAGGTGGTTTGGAAATAAAGATCAAAAATCTGTTATACATGGCAAGTTGAAGCTACTGAGAAGGATACTCTTTTTCACAAATCAAAAAGCTGAGGTATCCAGCTTAAAGGATCATGAAGCAATTACGTATCACAGGAGATAGCATGCAAAAATGATTAAAACAAATATTAGAATAGAGGTAACTTAATAAATACACAGAAATTTTTGGTGGCTTAAAGACAAAAATGAGCACAAAGTTTATTCAGAATTAAAGGCTACAAAGGGAGATTAACATGTAACACCAAGTTTATGACTAGATCATTAGAGAAGGAACACATGCTTGAATTGGAGAGGAATGGGGAAGTAAACAGACTAGGTTATTTTCAAAGAAAAATTTCACCATTAGCCTTAAGTGATTTAGTGAAACAATGAAGATAAACCTTAATTCTTGAATGGCTGCGAAGGCTAACAGTTTGTGGACATTTGTCAAATCAGATATAGCGACTACAAAATATTTTACAGTAATCTGCCTGCAAAATTAGGGGAGAAAAGATCTCGTGCATATCTGTTGCAGTAATACTATCGCATGTAACATCGTATACAACCTCCCTATAAAGGTATTCTGTGGGGACCAAATCTTTTACTTTTTGTATTAGGTCTTAGGCAAATAGATATCTGTCAAAGTTAAAAAGACAAATTCAGATTATGTATGTTCCAAACATAAGATTTTTCCAAGTGCTGAATAACTGTGTAGTGTTTACCAACATCAGATGCCATTGAAAGAATTAAATGACTGAAATGTGCAGCTGTTCTATTAGGAGACTGACCTTATGTGTGCAACCACAGTGAAAGTTTTACTTACCTGGCAGCTGCGGAAAAGCAGAAGAAAAATCAGGTAGAAACTATTGGAACCACAGGTTCCTCAAATGCATGATGCAACACACATTAATTATAATATATATTGGTTCAATGCTATTAACTACATAATATGTGGACTTAGTATAAAATCAAACAGCTCGCACAATCAAAGAACTCAATATAAGCTACAAACCCACATAAATAACAGATACCAGCACAAATAAAACTTCCTCTAAAACATTACATATACCAGGAGAGACAGCCAGTTATCAATCATGAGAAAGCAGCACATTTAATAACAAGTGCATTAAAAAATTAGTCACACAATACGAGCAATGCCAAAACAATTTAATATAACCCAAAGCATTCAATGCAATTTGCTCCAATTATGTATGCAACATAAACAGGGCACATATTCTAAACAAAATTTACAAACTAAAATGAAAACACAGAGGAGGAATATACATGGTGAATAACACATTTGAAAAGCACACTCACAAAAAGCACATTCAAAGTTTGATTTCAGAATTAACTGCAGGTTGTTTGGTCAACACACAGGGTTACAAGAGATGTTCAAGAAACAATAATAGACGACTATATAAATACAAAGCATATCAGTTTGCAGACAGCACTTCGAGCCAATAATGCAAGAGCAACAATGCGAGATAATTAAATAGTTCTTCAAGTCAAAACAAAATGTCAGTGGTAATCTTCATTTAGATTGATGTAACTTGACTTTAAAAACAGGCAGATACATGAAATTTGCTTTATTCTTTCCTTTTTTGCTCTCCTTAGCAAACCTATGCTCAGTTACCACTGCAAACGTGTTGAGGAGAGGAGGGAGTGGGGGAAGGAGAAAGGGGGAAGGAGAAAGAGGGAAGGTGTGTGTGTGTGTGTGTGTGTGTGTGAGAGAGAGAGAGAGAGAGAGAGAGAGAGAGAGAGAGAGAGAGAGAGAGAGAGAGTGGGAAGGGGCGAGACAGCGGCGGCAGAGGGGTGGGGAGGGGCGAGTCAGCGGCGGCAGAGGGGTGGGGAGGGGCGAGACAGCGGCGGCAGAGGGGTGGGGAGGGGCGAGACAGCGGCGGCAGAGGGGTGGGGAGGGGCGAGACAGCGGCGGCAGACGGGTGGGGAGGGGCGAGACAGCGGCGGCAGAGGGGTGGGGAGGGGCGAGACAGCGGCGGCAGAGGGGTGGGGAGGGGCGAGACAGCGGCGGCAGAGGGGTGGGGAGGGGCGAGACAGCGGCGGCAGAGGGGTGGGGAGGGGCGAGACAGCGGCGGCAGAGGGGTGGGGAGGGGCGAGACAGCGGCGGCAGAGGGGTGGGGAGGGGCGAGACAGCGGCGGCAGAGGGGTGGGGAGGGGCGAGACAGCGGCGGCAGAGGGGTGGGGAGGGGCGAGACAGCGGCGGCAGAGGGGTGGGGAGGGGAGAGACAGCGGCGGCAGCGGGGTGGGGAGGGGAGAGACAGCGGCGGCAGCGGGGTGGGGAGGGGAGAGACAGCGGCGGCAGCGGGGTGGGGAGGGGAGAGACAGCGGCGGCAGCGGGGTGGGGAGGGGAGAGACAGCGGCGGCAGAGGGGTGGGGAGGGGAGAGACAGCGGCGGCAGCGGGGTGGGGAGGGGAGAGACAGCGGCGGCAGCGGGGTGGGGAGGGGAGAGACAGCGGCGGCAGCGGGGTGGGGAGGGGAGAGACAGCGGCGGCAGCGGGGTGGGGAGGGGAGAGACAGCGGCGGCAGCGGGGTGGGGAGGGGAGAGACAGCGGCGGCAGCGGGGTGGGGAGGGGAGAGACAGCGGCGGCAGCGGGGTGGGGAGGGGAGAGACAGCGGCGGCAGCGGGGTGGGGAGGGGAGAGACAGCGGCGGCAGCGGGGTGGGGAGGGGAGAGACAGCGGCGGCAGCGGGGTGGGGAGGGGAGAGACAGCGGCGGCAGCGGGGTGGGGAGGGGAGAGACAGCGGCGGCAGCGGGGTGGGGAGGGGAGAGACAGCGGCGGCAGCGGGGTGGGGAGGGGAGAGACAGCGGCGGCAGCGGGGTGGGGAGGGGAGAGACAGCGGCGGCAGCGGGGTGGGGAGGGGAGAGACAGCGGCGGCAGCGGGGTGGGGAGGGGAGAGACAGCGGCGGCAGCGGGGTGGGGAGGGGAGAGACAGCGGCGGCAGCGGGGTGGGGAGGGGAGAGACAGCGGCGGCAGCGGGGTGGGGAGGGGAGAGACAGCGGCGGCAGCGGGGTGGGGAGGGGAGAGACAGCGGCGGCAGCGGGGTGGGGAGGGGAGAGACAGCGGCGGCAGCGGGGTGGGGAGGGGAGAGACAGCGGCGGCAGCGGGGTGGGGAGGGGAGAGACAGCGGCGGCAGCGGGGTGGGGAGGGGAGAGACAGCGGCGGCAGCGGGGTGGGGAGGGGAGAGACAGCAGTAGCGGGGTGGGGAGGGGAGAGACAGCAGTAGCGGGGTGGGGAGGGGAGAGACAGCAGTAGCGGGGTGGGGAGGGGAGAGACAGCAGTAGCGGGGTGGGGAGGGGAGAGACAGCAGTAGCGGGGTGGGGAGGGGAGAGACAGCAGTAGCGGGGTGGGGAGGGGAGAGACAGCAGTAGCGGGGTGGGGAGGGGAGAGACAGCAGTAGCGGGGTGGGGAGGGGAGAGACAGCAGTAGCGGGGTGGGGAGGGGAGAGACAGCAGTAGCGGGGTGGGGAGGGGAGAGACAGCAGTAGCGGGGTGGGGAGGGGAGAGACAGCGGGGTGGGGAGGGGAGAGACAGCGGGGTGGGGAGGGGAGAGACAGCGGGGTGGGGAGGGGAGAGACAGCGGGGTGGGGAGGGGAGAGACAGCGGGGTGGGGAGGGGAGAGACAGCGGGTGGGGAGGGGCGAGACAGTGGGGTGGGGAGGGCAGCGTGGTGGTAGGGGAGAAGCTGGAGCGGTGGGGAGGGCAGCGTGGTGGTAGGGGAGAAGCTGGAGCGGTAGGGTGGGAGGAGCTAGTTGAACCGGTAGCGTGTGGGGAGGAAACTGAACCTTTGAGGTAGAGGGAGGAAACTGAACCATTGAGGCAGAGGGAGGGATCTGAACCGGTGGGGAGAAAATTAAACCAGTGAGGTAGAGAGAGGATTTGAAACAGTAGGGGAATACGAAAATTAAAAACATTGCATTGTGGCTACTGAGATGGAAATACAGTATTCCAAAGATACTTTGATCAGTGAAAGAGCTGACTGGAGTGTGTTTTGTAAGCAATCATGCTATGCTAATAGAAATAGACAAGATATTTCTGGGCCTCAGGCATGCAATCCAATTTCATGTATTGAGACATATGCAAGGTGACGATCCCAATAACTGGACAATGGAAAATGGAAACACTCTGATTACAATGATAATCCTGCCTGTTCTTGTCTTTAATGGCTGATCACTATTTACTTTCTATTTGTAACATGTGTTAACCAATACAACACAACATATTTGGTGCAACACAAAGGAGATACATCCCTGTGTCCGTCAATTCCCTATATTGAGGTTGCTCAGCTTACCATTAGAAGCGATATAGCAAGGAAGTTCTCTATTTATTCTGTTGCAGAAAATGATGATTGCATTTCCTTAGGCATCTTATATTTTTTATGATCATTTTTACTTTTACCTGTGTATTATATTACACTCTATAATTCATGCATAATTGTGTGTATTCTAGAAACATGTTTTGAAAGAGGCAGAATACAGTTAGAAACTGATTTAATTACAATAATCATGGCATCTTATTATTGATAGAACAGGAGCCACTGAAGACTAAGCAGTCATTCCTGTTAGAGAGATGAAACAAAAATTTAAAAAATAAATATGTAAAGGTGAGGAACAGATCATAGCCACTACCACTGATACCACTACCATGTTTTCCATGTTTTTTTTAAAGGTATGGATTTACTTGACATTAATAACGTGCTGCACAGTCCTACTCATTGATAAAATATCACAAATCAAATTATATTACAATGATGTGGTCTCCTTGCACAATTTGTGAAGAATGTTCAGTTGGGGAGCTGTATGTAGCCAACGGAAATGATTAAAAGACTCCTAACACAAAGATCTGATATTTTAGTTATATAGCTCCCTTATTTGTATTATATAATAATTTCTGAGGGCAACTATCACCTGCATGGAATACTGAGTAATTTCAAAATTGTGTCAAATCACATATTATCATTGTTTCCTCTTACATTAATAACAAGTGTCAAAGCAAATGAAAACATTGTCTTGGTCAAGTAAGGAACAGCAGCATCAGCACAAGATATTTGCAGTGCACTGATTAGGTCATTATAAAACAGTTATGAGACTGAAGACAGTAAGAGTAACCTTACAATTTCATTTCTCAGCCATACATCAAACATCACAGATACATGATCACTCCACCTTCCAAGCAGTTGTGGAAGAAAAAAATTCTAAACACCCTGTGAAGAAAAGCTTGGCTTCTAAATTAAAAATAAATAAATAAAAAAATAAAAAACCAAAGAATTCCAGATACACTCCAAAGGATTCATCTAACACAGCATACAAAATCCTACCACCACAAACAATCTCTGTTCTTCATGGAATGCCTGATATTTGTTCCCTGTACTGAAGCACAAAAAGTAAAAATTGTGAATTTCAGGAACTGAATGATATTTCATGCTGGATGCACAAGTTGAATGATTATTATATTATTGTTATCATATATCTCCGAATCCAAGATGAGGTTCTTTCCTAAAAGAAACTAGTCTCGAATTTGCAGCATATGATGTGAAGTTTCTCTTTTCTTTACTGAAAAGAACCTCGAGTTTCCATTAAGCTGTAATTTTACACTGTGCCACATCTACCACTTTAACCTTGAACGTACATAGTTTTTCACAATATCATAGGAAGTAAAATATGTTAATTGGCTTAGAAACAAGGCGTCCCAATTTAAAGCCAGCTCTGGGTGATGTACAAGGATGTTGCAATGCAATTCAATTGTGCTGTTCTGTCCGACATCTCTTGCTCAGCATCTTCCAGTATAGTATGTGGAGAAGTTTGTCGAGCATAGCATCAGCGACACATTACAAGACTGAGAAAGGAACATGCTTATCTCTTAGCATAAATTGGAAACACTGAAAAGACTTCTGGTTACGTCAGCATGCCAGCCAGTACAACGGTTGAAGTGAAAGGTGCCAGAAGTGTACTGGTTTGTACTACTGATAATGAGAAATCATAAATTACCGTAATGATGTGTGTGTGCTTGTCAATGGAACAAAGATGAACCCCTACAACAAACTCATTCTTAAAACTATGCCAAAGGAAAAGCTGCCATTTTTTGTTGCAACAGCAAAGGATGGATTACTAATGATGTGGTTAGAGACTTACTCTTTACAGTCTGGAGCAGAAGGCTAGGTGTGCTTCTGAACAATCATGGGATGTTGGTCCTTGATGCTTACAACTGGCATCTGACACCAGCAGTGAAGACAGAAATCTTCAAATTAAACAAAGATCCAGTCATCAAACCAGGAGGCACGACTTCGCAACTATGAGTGTTAGATGTCGTGGTGAATAAGACATTTAAAGACCTCCTGAAGCAACTGTACAGCAACTGATTACTTCAAGGTGGTTAAGTCCTGCCCACTACCGTAAGTTGATGAAGCCTTCAGTATCTCTAATTGTAGAGTGGATCCAGACAGCTAGGACATGCATATCCAGTGTGTCAATTGTGAATTTATTTCAGGAGTGCTGCATAACAAATGCATTAAATGAGAGTGAAGACAATCTACTATGGGAAGAAATGACATAACAATGACAGCGGCAGTGACACAGTAGATTCTGTGGACCATTCCAGTGGTGAGACCTAAATGGTACCTGCATCTGACTAAGGGAGGTCTTAATCTGATTTTGTTTTCTGTGTACCAGTACCTTTATTGTCTTGTACAGTTACCTGTAATAAGGTCATACTATGCCTCTGATGGTTCAATGAAGCATAAACAGAAATTTTGAGAAATGAATGGATATAGGTCATTAGATATAACTTGTGGGTGTTTCCCCTCTCTCTCTCTTTTTTTTTAAAAAAAAACTTTTCCTTTTTTCTCTATTCTAGTAACCAAGTATACCGCTTCTTGAGTGTTAGTGCAAACGCTGAGAATTATTACAGGTAATGCAGAGCCCCCTTTCACAACTCTACGGAGTCCATTATGCAGAGGAGTATATCCCCTTCACATTAAAAAAAAAAAATTAGCTACACCTCACATATTCACATATGTAGCACACACACTTGACAGCAGTGAAAATGACACATAAACAGAGTTCAATCAGATGTTAGCTGGAGACCTCCCCCTCCCCCCCCCCCCTAAAAAAAAAATCAACAACATTAGCACCTAACTAAACATTAAAATGAAACAGAAGGAAATAAATGATGTTTAGTTATTGTGTTTTAGTAAAGCATGAACTAATCAGTCAGTGAGGCAATTGGTACTGCTTATTTCTAAAGTCTTTTTACACACAACAATATTATAAAAAGGATAGTTGCTACTCACCATATAGCGGAGATGCTGAGTCTCAGATAGGCACACCAAAAGCACTGTCACAAAATGAGCTTTTGGCCAACAAGGCCTTTATTGAAAGTACATGCACGCACGCACACTAAACTCATGCGCAAGTTGTGAGTGTGTGTGTGTGTGTGTGTGTGTGTGTGTGTGTGTGTGTGTGTGTTTGTGTGTGTGTGTGTACTTTCAATCTAGGCCTTGTGGGCCAAAAGCTCACTTTGTAACAATCTTTTTGTTGTGCCTATCTGTGACTCAGCATCTCTGCTACATGGTGAGTAGCAGCTATCCTTTTCATAATATTGCTGCATTCCATCCTGGATTTTTCACTGTTAGCCTTTTTTGTGAAGCAATTCTCAGTGTGTTGCAAGTGCTACCTACAAGACTTTCTCAGAAATGAAAGCTAACATCCACAGTGACAGTAGTAACTTGTTATGCACCCCCTGTTTAAAATCAACCAAATTATAATGTGTGCACTGCACTTAGGGCTACTGTTTGTAAATCACTTGACCACTGGGCTCCATACTTCTGTTCTGACAAGAATTTGAAGACTTTAGGCTGTTGGTGCTTTGTCTCACCACTGCCAATAATAATAATACCTCCTACAAGTAACTCACAAAATTATGTAACAATGGTGGAAATTCCTGGATGGAGACTATGTAAAATAAGAGAAAGGCAACCTCTCATAAATAACAATTCAACGTGTGGAGCACAGAAATGTGTAATAGAAAATAGAAAATAGCAAATAGCATTTACACTAGTTTTTTAGCACTAGCTCTTTTTCTAGCATCAGTATGTACAATCACAAACACAACCACATGGACACCAAATAGTACACTCCCATGGCCACAACAAGTCTTGCCAATGCCACGGGATTGTACAGTTGACTGTCTGTGTGGTCATTTATGCGAATGTGTGTTACTTATTCTAGATAAAGAGCTAGTGCTCGAAAGCCAGTGTGAATGCTGCTTACTGTAACATGTTTCTGAGATCTACATATTGGTTCACTATAGGTGAGTGGTTGGCTCCCCTTATTTTACATATCACGGGGTTATATCAAACATCTGGGAAACTGAACAAATACCTGCACAGTGGAAATGTGCAACAATTCAGCCTCATAAAAAGGGGGGGGGGGGATATAAAATCAATCTGAATAATTACAGGGGAATTTCACTTCTTCCTACTGTGTACAAAATTCTTTCAAAGCCTTGTTAAGTCGACTGAAAGAAAAGGCAGACCAATTAATAGGAGAGTTCAGGCAGTATTTTGCAAATGACGGCCTCGTATAGAACAGATATGGAACCTAAAGATAATATTGCAAATAAAAAGATGTAAGAATATTGTGGCAACTATTGTCAACTTCAGAAAGGCTTGCGATTAAACATTATTCCATACTTTAAAGAACTTCAAAACTGAAAGGGCAATTATCCAACAGACGTTAAAAGGTACAACCTCCAAAGTTAAATTTGTGGGAGAACCTTCAGAACCATTTCAAATCCACACAGGTGTTCACCAAGGAGATGGACTCTCTCTTCTCCCCCTTTCAGCATAATTCTGCAAAAAATTGGAAAGCTGTAGGAAATGGACACAAAGGGAATTCAATTCAGGCCTAAAAGAGAACACATAATCAATGTGAGGAGTCTGGTTTTTGTAGACGATCTTGCTATTCTAACAACCAATAGAAAAGGCACCAAACTTCTCTCAGAAGCTTCACAAAATCTCGCAGAAAACTGGCCTACAAATTTCATACAAGAAAATTAAATACATGGAAAGGAAGCATACAGATGATCTCCCCATTATAACTAGCTGTAAGAAAGTGTTAAGAACTTTAAAGAGCTCGGGGAGCTCATTCTACACTCAGGATGGAATGCAATGGCCAATCATGAAAGAATCTCAAAATTACAAATGCATGTAAGCCCACATGTGTCACTTCCTTAAAAAAATATCTCTGTAAATACAAAACTAAAGCATAACAACACAGTAGTTCTAATGGAAGCACTTTACACTGCAGAAACTACAGAGATTCACAGTCACAGGAAAATACAAGCAGGACTCAATAAAATGTAAGCAAAACTCACAGGCTGAGAGAATATTTGGACCAGTTTTTCATTAAGTAATTTGGATAAAGAGGCCATTGAGAGAAATCTATTAACAGAAAAAAAATTATGGACCACTTTAGAAAAAGCAAAATGAAATTTTACGGTTATCTCCACAGGATGAACAATAAAGGGTCACCAGGCAAATCTTTGAAACAGCAAACACTAGCAAAAATAAGACAAAATGCATCATTAAACAATGGAAACTCCAGGTAGGAATATCAACAATGTACAAAAACATAGACTGGTGCTTACCGTGCTGGCAACACATTCCATTGCAGACAGGAACAATTAATAGACAATTACATAATGTGTCCTGCCACAGCCTTCATCAGCAAAAGAGAAGCACACACAGTCCATACACATAAGCCAGCATTCCTCATGCACACATGACTGCCAACTCTCAATGTGGCCGGTATGTAGCTATCACTTGGGATGAAAGCAACTATCTGGAGGGGGCGGGGAAGGGACTGTAGTGTGTGGGTGGGGGAGAGACGAACACCGTTTGGCTGAGTATCACAGGCTAGAATGGAAACAGGTGCAATGTCAGCAGATTGTGGGGTAGGGAGGTGGGGAAAAAGAGAGCATAAAAGGAGATGAGTGGGGAAAGACAGGTAGGTGCAATGGCAAAGAGTGGCAAACAAGGAGGGTGCAGATGTGAATGGGGAGGAGACAATAGGACAGAGGAAATGGAAGCTGTTGCGTGGAAGGTGTGAGGCCAGTATGTCACCATAGGCTAAGGTCACGAAAATTATGGGAGCAGAGGCACAGTTCAGAAAAGATGGTGGTGAAGGGAAGGATCCCGATGGCTTGGGTAGTGAAGTAGCCATTGAAATCAAGCATATCATGTTCAGCTCCATGTTATGCCACAGGGTGGTCTACTTTGCTTTTGGCCGAAGTTTGACGGTGGCTGTTCAACCTGGTGGACAGTTGGTTGGTAGTCACACCAACATAAAAAGCTGTGTAATGATTCAATCAGAGCTGGTAAATGACATGGCTGCTTTCACACGTGGCCCAGCCCCTGATGGGGTAGGATAAACCTGTTACAGGACTGGAACGGGATTTGCTGGGTGGGTGGATTGGGCAGATCTTGCACCTACGTCTTCCACAGGGATATAATCCTCGTGGCAAGGGTTTGGGACTGGGAGTGGCATGGGGACGCACTAGAATGTTGTGAAGGTTGGATGGGCAACAGGACACCACCTTAGGAGGGGTGGGAAGGATCTCTGGTAGGATGTCCCTTATATCAGGGCATGGTGGTAGGTAATCAAAGCCCTGGCCAAGTATGTAGTTCAGTTGTTCCAGTCTGGGGTGCAATTGGGTGACGAAGGGGACACTCCTTTGTGACTGGTACTTCAGGGTAGGAGGAGAATTCGGGGTGTGAGGGGAAATTGCATAGGAGGTTTGTTTGCGGACTAGATCTGGGAATAGTGCCTGTCTGTGAAGGCCTTGGCCAGACCCTCAGCATACTGAGCAAGGAAGTTCTCGTCACTGCAGATATGCTGTCCCAGGATGGCCACGCCGCATGGGAGGGATATTTGGTGTGAAAGGGATAATAGCTGTCAAAATACAGGCACTGTTGGTGGTTGGTAGGTTTAATGTGGACAGAGGTGCAGGTAGGGCCATCAGGGAGAAGGAGAAAATCTCTCAATGTTGGGTTGAGGAGTACCAGGTGAAGTGGATGGGAGAGAACATGTTGCTGTTGTGAAGGAAAGAAGATTGGGTGTCTTGGTCCTGAGTCCAGATCATAAAGATATTGTCAATGAACCTGAACCAGACTAGGGTTTGGTATTTTGTCAGGCTTGTAAGGTCCCCTATAGATGGCCCACAAACAAGTTGGCCTAGGAGATGCCATGTGGGTGCCCATGGCCATACTGCTGATTTGTTTGTATACCTTCTCTTCACAGGATAAGAAGTTGTATGTTAGGGTAAAGTTAGTAATGTGTAAGAGGAATGAGGCAGTAGGTTTGGAGTCTGAAGAACACTCGAAAAGCAGTAAGACAAAGGGCATGAGGGATATTGGTCTACAGGGAGGTAGCATCAACAATGGGTAGGGATCCAGGAGGTAAAGAGTAAAGAGGTAGGGATGGTGGAGAGTCAGTGAAGGAAGTGGTTGGGGGAGGCTAGATTATAAGCAAATGGTTGGAAGTGTTGGTTCAATGAGTGTCAAAATTCTTTCTGCGGGGGCACAATAACCAGCCACAATGGGGTGTCAATGATTGTTGGGTTTGTGGATTTTCGTAAGCATGTAGAAGGTGGGTGTGCAGGCTGTCATAGGGGTGAGGATGGAATGGATTCAGGGCAGAGGTTCTGGGAAGGGCCTAAGGCTTTACGCAGGAATGGAGACATGTTGGACTTGTGGGATACAGTCACTCTGGTAGAGTTTGTAGGTGGCAGGGTCAGATAATTGGCAGAGGCCTTCTGCCTTGTAATCACTGTGATTCATAACATTAGTGGTGGAAGTTTTGTCTGCTGGTGGGATGATTAGACCAGGACTTGTTTTGAGGTTGTTTATGGTTGTTCTTTCTTCTACTAAAAGGGTGGTATTCTTCGGAAGGGGCCTGAGGAAAGATGGTGAGGCTAAGTTGGAGGTAAGGAACTGCTGGAAGGTGACCAACGGGTGATTAGTCGGGAGGGGAGAGGATAACGGTTGGACGGTGGTATGAACTGGAAGAGGCAGAGTTCAGTGTTGGAAATAGGATGGTTTTGGTTGGAAGGACTGCTGCCAAAAAAGTGTTTCAACTGCGGGGATCAGGAGAAGGAGAGTAGGTCTTAGACAAGTCCAGCATCATTAAATTTGGGTGTAGGGCTAAAGCTGAGGTCTTTGGATAGGACAGAAACATCTGTGGAGCTGAGGGGTTTGGGTGGAAAGGTTAACAACTGTTTTACGGGAATGTTTTGGCTCTGGATTTGGTGGGGAGTTGTTAAGGAGATTAGGGGGATGTGGCACTTAGAAAATGTCAGCTAGGCAGGGTTTTGGTGTTGTAAGAGTTGGACAAGGAGGAACATTGTGGGCAGGGTAGGCGTTTGACTTTGGTGCCCTGAGGTGGCAGTAGGATGTCAGCAGGCTGGGTAACATATGGAGATGGTGTCTAGAATGCTCCTCCAGGTGCTGGAGAGCAAGGGATTCAATTTCAGTGATTTGATGTATGTAGGAGGGATTGTATAGTAACACTGAGACGTGTTTTTGCAGTAAAAAGTTTGTGAGGGCAAGGAATTGGTGGAATCTGAAAAGGTGAAAGTCACTGTGAAAGGAGGAGGTGGGATCCAGAGAAAGGAATCTTTATGGTTAGGCCATTTGGAAAGATTCCATGGCATAGGCCATTTGGAAAGATTCCATGGCATAGGCCATTTGGAAAGATTCCATGGGTTACGCCATTTGGAAAGATTCCATGGGTCAGGCAGCATTTGAGATAGAAGATATGGGGGCAGGGTTTATATTCAGAAAGCTGACGTCTCACTGAGGCCTTCAGAGACAGGCACTATCCCCCAGACAGTCTGCAAAGAGACCTCCCATGCCACTTCTCCTAGTACCCCCAATCCTTCCTCCATCACCAAGAACGAGCCACAAAGAAGTTCCCCCTTCATCACACAGTACCACACCGGACTGGAAATATTGAACCACATCCTTCACCAGGGCTTTGATTACCTACCACTATGCCCTGAAACAGTCCTATCTGAGATCCTTCCCACCCTTCCTAAAGTTGTGTTCTTTCACCCAACTGTGCCTCCACAACATCCTAATTCATACCTATACAACTTCCAATCCCAAACTCTTGCCACCAGATGAAATCCCTGTAGAAGATCTAGGTGCGGGACCAGCCTAATACACCCACCAAGCACTTTCCATTCCAGTCCTGTAACAGGTTTGTCCTGTCCCATTAGGAACCGGGTCACTACAAAATCAGCCAAGTCATTTGCTATCTATGGTGCTATCATTGCTTAGCCTTTTATACTGCTGTGGCTACCAATCAGTATTCACCAGGATGAATGGCCACTGCCGAACAGTGTCCTAGACCAAAGTAGACCACCCTGCAGCATAACAGCCATCTGGATCCTCCCCTCCACCACCAGCTTCTCTGTACTGTGCAGATGGGAGTTATCCTTACAATACATTCTCAGCTCCTATAATTTTCCTGGCCACAACCCACAGTAACATACTGTCCCCACATCCTCACCCAACAGATTCCACACCCCGTCCTGTCATCTCCTCCCCATTCTCATCTCCCACCCTATGCTGATGTGGCCTCCCATCTTTTCTCACTCCTCCCCTTTTTCGCTCCTTTTTTTCCCCACCTCCCTGTTGCACAACCTCCTGACACTGCGCCTGCACACACTGCCAGGCAGTGTTGTTCTCTCCCCCCACCCATACACTACTGTCCCTTCCCTTCCCCACCCCTTCGAGATTGCTGCATACATACCCCATGATAGCGGCATTCCGGCCTGACCTGCCGTAGTTGGCAGTCGTGTGCAGGATGTGTGCTCACTTGTGTGTATGAACTGTGTGTATTTCTGTTTTGCTGATGAAGGCTGTGACCAAAAGCCTCAAGTAAGTGTCTTAATTGTTCCTGACTGCAACTTAACATGTCTTCTGCATGGTAAGCAGCAATCTATCTTTTCCTACAAAATGTATCACTGAACCAGAAGAAGAAATTAAAGAAGTGGGAATGACAAGATAACATAAGCAATCAATAACAGTCCAGAAACATTATAAAAACAAACACTCCAACAAAACCACAAGCTAAAGAGAACAGGAAATAAATGGTCAGAAGATTGGACGAGAGAACACAGCAAGAGTATGAAGAGAATTTGGTGAAAATGTAGGAACAAGAAAAATGCATGCCTACTCAAGTTTAAATACTCTCTTAAAAGGGAATACTGAAAATTACTGATGATAAATAATACTCTTCATAGTCCTAATGGGCTTATTTACAAACAACAACAAAGCAGTATAGGTCCTAAAACAATATTGTAGCAATTAAATAGTTACTGTTGTGTTGTCTTGCCAATTATAGTTGAACCTGATTTATATGCTTGTCAAGAGAAAGAGAAAGGATCACCTGTAACTCAGAATTACCTAAGAGTCAGATGCAGTAATACACACAATATTTTTCACTGGGGAAAGAAAACAACTAACTACAATGACAACAACAACAACAACAACAACAACAACAACATACAATGGACCTACATGTGCAGACTTTACAAACTACAAAAAGAGTACAGTATTAAAACAAAAAATATTATTCGGTCCTGCTATGGAGAAATTAGATACTGTATTGCAATTTGGCACTTTGCACTGAACAAACAACAAAGATACAGTATAACAGAGAAAAAGTACATAATTTTTCCATTTTATGCTGCTTTAAAGAAGTCAGAAATTTGGCTCGTTTCATTTCTTGTGCATTAAATGTATACACCTCATTTTGCAAACTTACTAATTCAATTCCAAGCTTTCTCGCTACAACTTTTAGCACTGTAACACCTGCACACATCGCCTGCACTTAACACTTCACTCAGTTAAGTTGTTTCAAGATTCAAATTGTCATCTCCATCACCATCACTGTCACATGAAGCTAATGCACCTTCCTGATCATCAAGCACTGTGGCACAAATCAGCAATAATCTTCTCATCCTGTTGTTCCATATAGCAAGATTATCATCAAAATGTACAGAACTGTCACAATCTGCATCCTCCAGCAGAGCTACCTCATTACCAGACAAAACTTCACCATTACCACCGTCGTCATCATCGTCAGTGGCATTCTCTTCCAGCAGGCACCAGCTATAAAAAAACAGTTGTTGATTGTGGAGGACGACACGAGCTGTTGGGCCCACAAAACAAATTCCATGGCCCGCAGTAAGTTAATGGACAGATCTTTATTTCCTGCAACAGTTAGTGCTATCAAATGTTGAACCAGTTTTTTTTTCTGTAAAGCACTCTGAAATTTACAATAATGCCCACATCAAGTTGTTGTAAAATACTGGTGTAGTTTGGAGGAAAAAATTCCACTCCAACATTTTCCAGGACTACTTGTGGCGGATGTGCTGCACGCTGATCCATAAGAAGAAGGATCCTCGTTTTTTTCCATTCTTATGTCCAGTTTTTTAACCACTGTTAAATTAAAATCATAGTCATCCAAGAATTTTTATGGGATTTGAATTCCAAAGGTTTTGTCTTCACACCTTTGAAACACGTAAGATTCTTAGATTTTCCTATTACATATGGGGGAAGTTTGTCAAATCTATCTGCACTTGTGGTGACAGTCATGCGAATCTTACTTTTCTTCCCTCTATGGCACAAATTGTTCTTTTCTGTTAACATTTTATTAGGAATCAAACTGTAGAATAGATTCATCTTGCCTCAGTTGTAGATGTTTTGAGGCTAATAATCCCTTACGATTCCCGACAGAACCTCATCAATCCAGTGTCGTACTATGACATTATCCACTGCTTTTGATTCGACAGAAATTTCTCACACTGCAACTTCACAATGATCTTTAAATCCTTGTAAACATCCTGATGAAATGTTGAAATCAGCAGTGATATTCATACTCCTAGCTGAATCTACTGCCTTGATTTCAACATGTTACCACTGATTGGTAGAGCTGCTGCCCGTTTTAGTGGAACCATGTAAAAACTGCCTGCTGCCTCTTCCACATCTATGTATCTCCCTTCTTGCTGACAGCTGAGTTTTGTTGATTTGCACTCAATTTTAAAAATACACTCAAAGTCTGATGCAATTTCAGATTTTGTTTTGAGCGGAACAGCACTCATCTCTTGTATGAATTTTACTTTCTAATCTAGTGTGTAACTTTTCCTTTTTCTGTTATCCTGGCTGATCGAAAGCGACTGAATAATACTACCACTGTCCAACAATAAACGTCAGCCAGCAACCCTTAACTTCTCAAGTGTAACCACAAAAGAAATTCTTGTATAGAAAATAAGAATGCCAGGAGTGTGTATTTCCATGCCTCCTGCTCTGGTAAACCGTGGCTCCCTTGTCTCCACAGTGCTACTGGTTCACTGTACTTGCATATGTCGACAAAGGTAAGGAAAATATCACATTGCTTCTTTACAAACAATAATGTTCATTACAGTTATGCTAAACTCAATTTATTTCATCAGAATTTGTTATGTATAACAGCGAATTATGTAAAACTTGCCCTGTGTATATAGAAGGTTATTTATCATTATTTTAAACTATATTTTGCCGGGATCAACAAAACTTTATATGAACAAAGTTAAATAAATCAGGTTCAACTGTAGTTTATTCATTGTCGTTAAGTGAATCATCAAGTAATTTCTGACCTATTGTGAGAACTACCTAAAACTCTGAGAAGTCATTTTCATGAAATAGTTAAGTATATGAGATGCATATGTCTCAATTTCACTGTTGTAGATGCATGATATAAAGTATGCATGGAGTGAGTGGATGATGATGATGATGATCACACATTCGTTTCACAAGCTGTAACCTTCATCAAATTGTGCCACACACTGATGCCAGTATTTATAACATGTGTGTATTTATGGTTGTATGAATTAGTAATAACAATTGTTATCTTTTAAAAATAATTTAGTTTCATGGCCAAAAACACAACTAAACATTTTTGTTTTCACCCTCTCAAAAAATTACATTTTACCCTTGGTGTGTGTGTGTGTGTGTGTGTGTGTGTGTGTGTGTGTGTGTGTGTGTGTGTGTTTGGGGGGGGGGGGGGGGGGGAGAGAGAGATAACCCCCTGGTATGTTGGAATGACACAGGAAGCAAAACATGTCAACAAACTGTTTGGAATATCACGCTGGTCGGCTGGAAACTGTGATGGCACTGAGTACCTGTATTTGCTTGTTCATGTTTCACAGCCTATGAGATAGGAACAATACCTAATCAGGTGTTTATATTATTTATTTACTAAAACAGATCTTCAGTTGATCTGTGAACACACTTATTATTGACCCTATAGTGAATTATTGGTCCAAGATAAACTCTTCTAGAGAAAGAACTGTCTTATGCTAGTCTACGGAACAAAGGTACACTCCACGATTTCAAACTTCAATAGTACTTAATAGGTTCAGGTTTGTTAAACTTGTGGCATCCAAGACAGTTGGCTGCACAAAATAGCTCACACTGGTCGTACACAGGTCAAGTAATCGTCCAATTCAGCTTTCAAGAACTACTATTTACCAAAGCAAATGTTAAAGCATTAAAATTATTTGCAGTTCTAGTGCAGAATATCTTAACTTCATATCGATAGAGAGAAACTATTTTTCCACAAGGAAATCAAATATAGCACTTATGACCACAATTATTGCACATTGCCATTTATGCGTGGGTATGCTCCTCTATAATTTTCTATTAATATGAACAAGGCATATGGACAAAGCACTTCTCTCTCTCACGCATGCACCACGCACACACACACACACACGCACGCGCACGCACGCGCACGCACGCGCGCACGCACGCGCACACCCGCGCGCACGCGCACACACGCGCACACACGCGCACGCACGCGCACGCACGCACGCACGCACGCGCACGCCCACACGCACACACGCACACACGCACACACGCACACACGCACACACGCACACACGCACACACGCACACACGCACACACGCACACACGCACACACGCACACACGCACACACGCACACACGCACACACGCACACACGCACACACGCACACACGCACACACGCACACACCTTCTCGGGGGGAGCTAACACTGTAAACATTTAGAGAGATGCCATCTTCTATGGCTGGTGCAAAAAATGCTGATGTCATCTTTTAACATGCCAGTGTTTGAATGCACAAGTCTTATCTTACAGACAAATACTTTGAATTATGATTCAGCACATTCAGTCTTAGCTTTTTCTACCAACCAGAATCCCGCACATCCCATATCATATCAGGGAAACTGTTAGGGGGTATCTTCCTACACAGAGCCTCGTTTCTGCAGACACTTGCTACATTGACTGCAACTCTCTGAATCTAATATCTACTTAGATCAACAGCATCACATATCACTGCATATGGTTTTTTACAGCTTGGAGTATTCATAATCTAAATTATTGACACTTTAACTACATTGTACTGACATATCCACCCTAAAGTTCTTTGTTTACAACAATATTTTAATTATTAATTATTGTTGTGCACATGTTCCACACTTTGGTCTGGTTTTATCATATTCCATAACTTTCAGTTGCTTCATTTCTCATGATTTTTACTTGCTTTATGGAACTTAGAATGTTTTAACATAAGCATACATGTAATTTATATTGATTGTATGACATGTTTAAGTGGAATTACTTTCCTCAGTGTACTCTGAATTACTGTAGACCATATGTAAAACAACAATTAAATCCCAATATTAATCATCTACTTTCAAAGCATATTCATCGAATATTTATCAGAAATGTCAATGAAATAAAAACTGAGACTGGAAAGAAGCCAAGGCACTTCCAAATGTCTCGGCAGTTATCTAATTACAAAAAGTTACACATTTAGCCTTAAATATTATAAACAATAAACATAGAACAAATACAAGAAGCAATTTTTGCACGAAAAGCCATCCACTGAAGACATTTTTTCAGGTTATCAGATGACTAACAGTGCTGATTTGAAGCAATGTTTCTACAAACTGCCTACTTCTGACTTTCAATCGAAGAAAGATGGGTAAGAAACTTCTTGAATCACTGCTTCAAAATAATGATGTTAATCAGCTGGTAACATCCAAGAATTTCAGGAAAAATTTGTCAAGATGGCCACCATTCTCAAAGCTATCCAGTTAAGCAATAATATTACTAAATATCTATGTGGAACTATGTTCAGATTATTATAAGCACATGTTAGTTTATACACGACAATCACAGACAAAGCAGAGTCAGGCACAAAAATCCAAAAAAGCATACACTTTGTACCAAAACCATCTCCTCACAGCTTAAATTATGAGTTCTTATGAATATTTTCAAGAGAAGAAGATATTTCCCATGTTAATGTTAATAACACACCATAATATTTGTGTGCTATTTTAATAATACTGTGTGTTCACAATATAAAAGCATAACATAACTTCCTTCTCCCTCAAATAAACGAACTTAAAACAATTACTATGGAGCAAAAAACATGAAACATGCACTTTAGGTATGGGGCACGGATCTACGGACAAACTATTGTTCAGGAATGTCCTACCTGTAAAACTGCTTGAATGAGCTCCAAGGTTACTGCGCAGATCAGGGATTGCAGAAATTGACTGCGGGAAGCTACGCTTGTGTGCTACCCCTTGGCTATTCCGTGGGTAGACTGAGGAGCCAGAGCATAGTGAAAAGATATTAATATTTAAAAGCTATACTTTTAGTGATGGCCAACTACTAATGGCATTGCAAATTATAAAAGTTTGGTGTAGTCTTCTCTATTGCAGCATCCAGCAAATTTCCTCATATGTCACTGTTCTGGTCTCTCTTTCCCTTCCTGTTTTTGCAAGATATTCAAACATCCAAAAGAAACCAACAGTTCTACATGTTTGTCCATTATCTAAAATATAATTAAATGTGTGTCTAAGGTGCAAATTTGGAATAGAAAATCCATATGAAGGGAAGAAACTTATTTGTTAAACAAGTTAGTTGTTGATCTAGAAAACTTTACACACATACATACACAAATCAACTTATAACATTTTCACTGAGATAATGTGTGTGTACTTAGTTTAGCTGTCACACATTTTCCACACTCCATTAATTTTACATTTGTGTTGGGCACTCATAACAGGAACCCAATTTTCATTTGTTAACAGCACTATATCCTGACGTGTTATTAACAACAAAGATGCTTTAAAATGTAGCAGTCCTGTTTTTATGTCAAATGAAACTGTGTTGTGTTTAATTTAATCAGAATGCCATTATTTTATTTATCAATTTAAACAACCCTTTCTGTGTACCACTATTCTGCACATGAACATCTTGCAAATCTATATGCAAATATACGGCTGCACATATACTGGACACTGTTTGCTTAAAAATTAACATATCCACTGAACTGCCTGCAGCATAGGAATTATTTCACTTTTTTTTTTAAAAAAAAAAATAGGGGATTAGCTTGCCATTAAAGACAATGCAAACTATATTACAATTTTGGCATCTTTCTGAATCTGAGTTTGCCACAAGCAAACTTAACCCATTTGTGAAATCCTCATAATTTTCTTGAGATCTTATTTCACAGAACAGCTACTAAAAAGGATACACCTAAATGTTTACCTGACAATGGAAAATAAAAAAGGCTAATAAGCTAATGAAATATTGTATTGTAAATATTTAAGTTTCTGAGTGGTGAAAGTAAAGTTAGAAATATGATTTGACAGAAACTAGCAAAGAACAAGGAAAATCAGGCACATTAAAATTTATCAGCAACAATGGTCTAAGTTTAAAATATATAAGAAAGATGAGATATTTCCCAACAATGTTAATAGTGAGTGAAATGTATGATCTGAAGATTTTCTGTGGTGCCAACAACTGGAAGACTAAGGAGACGTGGGGAGAAGATTTTTTATTGTTTGTGAAATTTCAATAAAATTCATGTACATTAATGAACAATCAAAGATAACAGCACAGTGCACTACACATTGCATTGTTCTAAGCATGAAGGAGGACAACATCCACTTATAAAGGCATGCAACTCAAATTACTTGCACATTTAGATCATGCACAGACACAAATAAAAAAATGAAGCAACTACATATATCTTATTCACTACCATGAAGTGGATTTCATTCAAGTTTCATATGAAATCCTGAATTACGAAGCTCTGAAGCTTTAAAGTCCTGCACAGACTAAGCACTACATCATACTGCACTCATAATGCAGTTTTAACTGTGGGTAACAGTTTATCTGTTATCTTAAATTGGAACCTGCTAAAATGACACAAGCTTGAGAAAAATGTGATTAATGACCATGCAAATCTCAGTGTCTAGGGGAAGACGGAGGGAAGAGATGCAAATTGGTGTTGAAAAACTACGCCTCATAGATGTGTGTCTTGCAGAAAAACGCTTGCACAAATGAGACCGCACTGCAAAAGGAACAGTAAAATTAAGGTGTAAAAAGGGACACAATTCCATATGTTGCGCAGTGAGATTGTCAAAAAAGCGCTCTCACATTCAAACCTATCTGCAGTGGCAAATTACGGCATCACAATTACTGTCACACTTCGTTATGACATATATTTTATAAATCATGGAATGTTTGAGCCATAATAGCTTTCACATGTGAGTAAGCAGACTGGTGAAAAGAATAATAGACTGCATCTGTCACCTAAATGTTGCAGGAGGTTGGTGTGATGCAAATGTCACAATAACAGCAAATTTGAACAGAGAGGATTGTACATCACATCAAGAGTGATGAAGTAACAGTACATCAGATGAGAGTCTGTGGATAAATCAGGAAATTCAGAATACCATATTCTCCACGAAAAATATCTGTATCACACATCTGAAGCCTTAAACTCATACCAGTATCTGCCTAACACTCTCCTGCAACTTTTTTACTCATCATTTGTGCAGACTATGCCCAACCATTCTCAAATTCCCGAGGATGAAATACTGGAAGTGATATGTCATCTAAAACTTTAGCAGGAACAAGACTACTGTTATAAGAGCCAAAGGACATGAAAGGAAGGCAGTGGCTGAGACAGGATTGAGACAGGGTTGTAAAAACACCACTTGGGAATACAGGTGACACTGGTTGCAGCCCATCCTCCAAGATATTTGATCTATGCATATAACAATCAGTAAAGGAAAGCATGGACAAATTTTGAAAAGAAATTAAAGTTCAAGGAGAAGAAATAAAAATTAACAATAGTCACTGACATTGTAAGTCTGTCAGAGATGCTACAGGACTTCAAAGATAAGTTGAATGGAATGGATAGTCTTGGGGAAAGAGATAGATAGATGAACAAATGAACAACAACAATAGTGAAACAAGGTTAATGGATTTTAATCAAAATGCATCAAGTGACAATAGAAAAATCTGATTAGGAAACTATACTCTGCAAGTAGTACTTGGTTTCACTATTTGGCCAGCAAAATAACTAACAATGGTAGAAGTAAATGGGATACAAAATGTAGACTTGCAGTAGCAAGAAATGATATTCTGAAAAAGATAAATAAGTTAAAACCAATATAAATTTAGGTGTCTGGAAGCATTTTCTGTAAGTATTTGTCTGGAGCATTGAATATAAGTAATAAACATTACACATAGAAAATAATATAATTTTTGAAATTTTGTGCTTCAGAAGAATACTGTAGAATAGATGGACAGATCAGATAAGCAATGACAAAAGTACTGCTCAAACTGGTGAGAACAATAGGTTCATAGCACAACCTGACAACCTGATAAGACATCCTGATGCATCAGAAACAGTAAATATAGTATTGGAGAGAAGTGGGTGGTGGTGGTGGTGGTGGTGGTGGTGGTGGTGGTGGCGGCAGCACATGGAGAGAGTGGAAGATTGTAGAGGGAGAGTAACACTGCAGTAGATAGAGTGAAATGGATGTGGATTGCAGCAGTAGTTATGTGTAGATGAAATGTCTCACATGACACACTAGCACACAGAACTGCATCAAACCAGTGTTTGAGATATCAGTAACAAAAACAATGTCAAAATGCCAACTTGACACCCTGTTCATAAAATGTGCAACTGCAGTTTGTGGAGCAAGTGAACTTCAAGAATCCAATTCAGTTATAATTATGTACAGGTATATACTGAGATGTAGTTTCTATATGAGGTTCCTAGTAAAGATAAAGGCAGATTTCAGCCCTTAAATCTTCACACTTTCCCATCTGTTTCAAACATACCCCCATCTTTTGTAGCTAATTCACTGAATCTCTGCTGTTGCTGCCACCACTACTTGCTGTCAACAGTACATTAGACAAAGACTATCACGGGCAAATTATAATAGTCAAATAAAAGTACTCTCTTAAACATGTGTCCAGCTTTAAATACAAGGGAGGTGCCGCTCTGTGTTTTTGAGTCATCAGTCTTCTGACTGACTTGATTCAGCCCACCATAAATTCCTCTCCTGTAACAACCTCATCATCTAATAGTAGCACTTGCAACTTACGTCCTCAATTCTTTGCTGGCTGTTTTCCTTTACAGTTTTACCCTCTACAGCTCCCTCTGTACCACGGAAGTTATTTCTTAATGTCTTAACACATGTCCTGTCATCCTGTCCCTTCTTCTGGTCAGCATTTTCACATATTCCTGTCCTCTCCAATTCTGTGCAGGACCTACTCATTCCTTACCTTATCAGTCCAACTAATTTTCAACATTAGTTTGTAACACAACTAAAATGCTTGTATTCTCTCCTGTTCTGGTTCTCCCACAGCCCATGTTTTACTACCATGCAATGCTATGCTCCAAATGTAAATTCTCTGAAATTTCTTTCTCAAATTAAGGGCTATGTCTGATACTAGTCGACTTCTTTTGGCCAGGAATGTCCTTTATGCCAATACTAGTCCACTATTGATTTCCTCCTTGCTCCATCTGTCGTAAATTATTTTGCTGTCTAGGTAGACGTCCTTAACTCTACTTCATCACCATCGATCCTGATGTGAAGTTTCTCACTTTTATCATCACTGCCACTTCTCATTACTTTCACCTTTCTTTGATTTACTCTCAAACCACATTCTGTACTAATTAGACTGTTCATTCCACTCAGCAGATCAAGCAGTTCTTCTTCGCTTTCAATGAGGACTGCAATGTCATCAGCAAATCTGATCACTGATATAATTTCACCTTGAATTTTGATTCCACTCCTGAATCTTTCTTTCACTTCCATCATTGCTTCTTTGATTTACAGATTGAGCTGTA